>NW_027280189.1:0-70966 GCF_046629955.1 Centroberyx affinis | reverse complement strand
TCTACTGTCAACATAATCCTCTAGAAGGATGTAAATAATAGAAATAGGTTTTTTTTTTTGCTTATGTAGGCCTATGTGAGAATGAATGTAATTTTTCTTTTGTTTTGTTTTAATGTGTAGATACTGCCTCTAGTGTAGGAGACACTATATAGGCCTAACCTATATAAAGGAAGTCACTGACAGGTGGTGGTAATGCACCTGATGCTGGTTGCCAACCGCCATTAAAAGACAAGAAGAAGAAGAAGGTGTAACCAATGACCTGGCGAAGCCTACAGGCGAAACGTTGTCTTTACTTTTCTAGTTTGCTGCATATTTTTTATATGAAACATGTCAAATAAATCAATCAAGATATGATTTTGAGAGGGCGGATTTCCCTTTTTTCTATTTGAAGCCACATATAGTCATATGGGACTTCTGCAGTCACTCAGACATCTGAAAAATAATAATAATAAAACATATTGAGTACCTGTGGCCAGGGTGGAACAGGGAGGCTACTATTTCAGCCTGAGCATTTATTTGTTTTACTGGGTATCATATCATTCTTTTAGCTAGACCTGTATACACGCCGACTAACCCACAGAAACAAGACATTATCATTTTTCATGAGCAAAAAGCCTTGTCTAAGCCCTTCTCTCTTCACACCGCACACACACACACACACACACACACACACACACACACTCGCGTCCCTGGCTGCAGCTATTAATCACTGGAACGTTCAAATTGCTGTTAAATTGTCCGTGGTGTAAAATAAACCTGGCGGCAGGGAGGCAGAGGAATCACACTGAATTTAAGCTCTACCCTCTTTATCCATTGGAAAGGGATCGTAGTTATAGTGTGAGTGTGTGTGTGTGTGTGTGTGTGTGTGTGTGTGTGTGTGTGTGAAATCTTTGGCATCTCTGAACCTAGTACACAGCAGCTGTTTCCTTGCAAAGCTCTGTTTAATTATACACTATCTGAATTCTTAATGCTCACTTTGTTAAACTCTCTCTCTCTCTCTCTCTCTATCCCTCTCGCTCTCTGATCCTGTTTGAATCCCCGCTGTGAGAAAAGAGAAGGAAAAAAAAGACGAGAAAAGAGAGACAATTTGCTTGAAGAAAGCAACCACAAAGAGGAAAAAGAGGTGTTTTCCTTTTTTTTTTTTTTTTTTTTGCTTTTTTTTTTGCTTATAAATTTATGAGCGACTTCCCTGTTGAAATGATTGGTTGTGGGTTAGATTTGTGGTGTGTGTGTGTGTGTGTGTGTGTGTGTGTGTGTGCGTGTGTGTGTGTGTTTGAGACGGCCCGGATGGGATTTTGAGGTACTGATGGAGAGGAATTGCGTAGTGAAGGAGTAAAAATAGAGATAAGAATGCTTGTGAATAATAAAGAAAGGGGTTAACGTTCCTCTTTTGTGTGTGTGTGTGTGTGTGTGTGTGTGTGTGTGTGTGTGTGTGTGTGTATCCCTTACGCTCGGTTAATGCTGCTCGCGTCCTTGAGATCCGAATGCAAATGACAGCTAGCTCCATTTTCCCCGACGCACAGCTGGAGAGGCATTTTTAAAACATCGCTCTTTCACCTCCTCCGTCACACACACACGCACACACGCACACACACACACACACGCACACACACACACACACACACACTATACGAGTGTCGTCTGGCATGTCAGACAGTAATAGCGAACAACACGGATGCGTTAAAAGTTTCCACGACTGGCATCATTTTCACGCAGGAAGGCCGTAACCTTGACTTTGATTTATTTACCTCTTTTCTCTTGCTCCTCTCTCTCTCTCTCTCTCTCTCTCTCTCCCTCTCTCTCCCTCTCTCTTTAGGCGAAAGCGCAATGGCCGATCTTTGCTCTGACACCGACCGAAACTCGACGCGAACCCTGATGGATGGTCCTGACCTCGCGCCGCCGCCGATGACGGCAGCGTGTGTGTGTGTGTGTGTGTGTGTGTGTGTGTGTATGTGTGTGTGTGTGTGTGTGTGTGTGTACTCACATAAGCGACCTTTCGCAGCGGCATGACAAGGCCATTGATCCTGGCCGTGTAATTGGACAGCATCAATGCAGAGACATCCAGAGTGCTGGGCGTGTGTGTGTGTGTGTGTGTGTGTGTGTGTGTGTGTGCGTGTGTGCATGGAGCTCTGTCAACTTTCCCCTGGATAAATAAAGGTTTAAAACACACACACACACACACCAGTCAAGGTAGTCCTATATGCTTGTCAGCTGTCTGAAAAGTATAGATATATGGCAAAAACCCAGCTTTGTGCCATGTCTCTATCACACACACACACACACACACACACACTACTGACACTTTCCAGTTAAGCTGACAATTGCAAACCAAGCTGCTAGACTTCAGTGTCTCTGGGAGCACGAGGTCAGACGGAGCTCTTCTCTCACCTACAGCTCACAGCGGCAGCAGGGAACCGGAAGAAATCCCTTTCCAATGTTCACAGCATTTTGACGTTACGTCCCGCTCGATGCCCACTAGGTGGCTTCAGAGCTTCTGTCTGTGAACTTCAACCCGGGTTGAACTTTTTCTGGACGGACGGATTTGTCACCGTCCATTCAGCCAATCAGAGGCGTTCCTACGTTTGTTTTGGAAAAAATAGTGGCGAACACAGACAAGAGTACGACCAAAACTAGGATAAAACCAGTGTTGCCAACTTGCCGACTTTTCAGACCCCCCTGGCGACTTTATTTCTCAAAAGCGACTAGCAACAAATCTGGAGACTTTTTCTGACCATGGGAAGCATGTTAATGTGTTGAATCCCAAAGCATTTGGCAATAATGCCGGTTTTCTCTACTTGCTTGTCTAATCCAGAGAGTCTGATGATCACAGCGCTTCCCACAGCAGGGACTGTAGGATAGGGTCCACTTGTAATTGCTACTGGCGTACGCCAAAACTGGCCCGGGTGGGCGGAGTCAGCACTTTTATTAAAACGGGCTACGCCGTGGCGTGCGTAACAAGTGCAGCATTATATATTGATATGCAAATTATCGTATGACATCATCTGGCGACTTCTACCGACTTTCTGAGCAGCCAATAGCTACTTTCCTTGGAAAAGAGTTGGCAACCCTGGATAAAACGCAGAAAGATGGTTATAACATTGGGATGACTGGAGGTTTTCCAGGTCAGTTTCTTATTTAATTTATATTGTATAGTCTGTTTCTTCTTATTTCTATGAAGCAGCTCCATTACCGTTTTCTGGTGGATCAGTGTGGATCTCATCAACTTTGAGGTGCTTCACAATGATTATTCATGTTGTTGCATAGTGTGTTACATATGCCCAGTGAGCTCAATATGAGTATGAACCTTGCTTTCCTCTTCGCGAAAAATGAAAGAAAATGGAGGAAGGAAAGTAGGAAAGTGACGGCCTCCTCAGCTTTAAACTTATAAAGGAACCATTATCCAAATAAACATGGCTTGTGAGTGATCCAGCTGGCTTCACACGGGGGAAAAACATCTGATTTTCAGCTCATTGTGACAAAGATAGAGTAGAGTTCTGTGGAAGGATCTCAAGGCTGTGGAGATGAAACCGATGGGCCGTGGTTATCGGTTGTAGCGCGACAAAGTTTCGTTGCAACTTTGATTCACTGGTGAGCTGCTTTCATCAGGAAAACTTCCCAGAAGTTTTTTTTGGTTGTAGTTCACGGCTGCATTATGAACCCATAAGCAGAATAAATCCAATGCGTGCGACACCTTCATCTGCATCGCAATGGTGCATCAGAGATTCTCTCAGATGAAATGACTGAACTTCCATCAGAGCCACGCATTCAAGGTTTGATCCTGGCTTTGGTGTGGCTAAACGGATTCCATGTGCTTTCTCCCTGTTTCTGCAGACATCAGAGGCTCAGATCTGTGATGGAAACGGCTAAGAACCAGATAATTTGTACTTAAGCGAATTCAAACTATCGGACAAACAAGCAAACTCCTGCAAGCGGAGTTAAACTAGGCTTGGTTTCACTTAGTCGATTTTGAAACTTTTAGAAAATTGTTGAAAAGCGGTTTGGCTCAGAATGACAGCCAATGAGCATCTTAGCCGATGTGGCATCTTCTTTGGGGAACTGTTATATATTATAGGAAGAGCATATAGCCTGTATCAGCATATAGGCCAATGGAGGGCCGAGAGTATTCAGGCTTTCGTTCCAGCCAAAGACTACAGCAGGTGATTCCACTGAGTAGATCCTCCTCTCTGGCTGAAGATGTGCTAATCAGAGAAATCACCTGCTCTGGTCTTTGGCTGGAATGAAAACCTGCAGACTCTCTGTCCTCCATGGCTCACGGTTGGAGACCCCTCATATAGGAGGAAGAGCTAGACATAGGAAGAATTCTCCCGTGTCTGAGGTCTCCACCTTCTAGCCTTCTTTTGGACGTGGCCTCACCACGCCAAGCCTTGAGCCATCCTTCACCTGACCTACCAGGCTTTGTGCAAGAAATAACGACCGGGGCTGCCCCGGAATGGAGAAAGAGGAGGCGAAGAGGAGGATGAAGAGGGTGAAAGTGATCGATGGGAAGGGACATTTAAAGTGGTGTTCAGCTGTCTTCGTCTCTCAGTTCTGTCTGCTTACATTACTGTGCGCCCAACTCAAAATCGAATTCTCCCTGAATATATCTATGTGTGTGTGTGTGTGTGTGTGTGTATGCGCGCTCCCATCCTCCTCTCATATCCCAGAATGTAACAGACCATTTGCCAGGCTCTCTATTAATAGAATTTCAGCTCCCACAAATCTAACTAAGAGAAGGGAATACGCTTTTCAGTGTTTACTCCATGCTAACACATTAGCATACACTATGTTGAGTGACAGTAGGCTCCATGCTAACACTTTAGCATACACTATGTTGAGTGACTATAGTCTCCATGCTAACACTTTAGCATACACTATGTTGAATGATAGTAGGCTCCATGCTAACACTTTAGCATACATATATGTTGAGTGACAGTCCTAACATTTTAGCATACACTGTTGAGTGACAGTAGGCTCCATGCTAACACTTTAGCATACACTATGTTGAGTGACAGTAGTCTCCATGCTAACACTTTAGCATACACTATGTTGAATGATAGTAGTCTCCATGCTAACACTTTAGCATACACTATGTTGAGTGACAGTAGGCTCCATGCTAACACTTTAGCATACACTATGTTGAGTGACAGTACTAACACTTTAGCATACACTATGTTGAGTGACAGTAGGCTCTATGCTAACACTTTAGCATTCACTAAGTTGAGTGACAGTAGGCTCCATGATAACACTTTAGCATACACTATGTTGAGTGATAGTAGGTTCCATGCTAACACTTTAGCATATCATTCAACATAGTGTATGCTAAAGTGTTAGCATGGAGCAGCATTTATAGTATTCCCATGGTGCCACATGCATTTCCTACCAATATAGTGCTTTACCATACACAGCTGTATGGCTTTCATTTGATTATATTCACCTGTTAATTTATTACAATTACCCACACCCATTTGTCGTCTCTGTTCTCATCACTAACTAATTAACTAAGGCTAAGTTGACCAATGGGACAATCAACCAAAAACTCAGTGTATTTCTTTAAGAGAGCCCACTGTGTGAGTGTGTGTGTGTGTGTGTGTGTGTGACAGCGCAGATGTGACAAGAGTTGAGATGAACACCCCTCTGAGCTGTCAGCGCCCATCTGCCTCTCTGAGACTGACACGCACATGTACACACACACACACACACACACACACACACTCACTCGGAGAGAGAAGTGGGAGGTAATAAGAATGGAGATTAGACTTTCGATTAAACCGCTCTCTTATTCTCCACCCCTCCAACAGCTTTGACACGGAGCGTCTGAAGGGCCGCCGTGGCCGATCCAGTTTCCGCGGTAGACCTCCGCGTTTACAAAGAGTAGCGACTTTGAACGCTCACTTCTGAGAGTGTGTCTGAGTTTCAAAATCGGCAGCTATAGCACTCAAAGGGGGACGTGTCAGCGCTTGTGCTAGGGAGGCAAAATTGCATCTCGAGTGTGTGTGTGTGTGTGCTTAAGATGTGTGAGAATATGTGTGCATTTCTCTGTGTGTGTGTGTGTGTGTGTGTTCATGCGTATGCATATGGAACAAATACGTGGCGACGTGAAATAAACAAAACAACAAGGGAGCTGTCAGCAGATAGCAGGCAGGGTCATGAGAGGTGGGGGAGAGACGGTGGGGATGGTACGCGCACACACACACACACACACACACACCACACACAAAGGAGGTCATGAGCGAAAAGCAGAAAGACACACGGCTGTCATCGCATCACAGAGACACGCTTCCTTTCACAACAAATGGCAGAAGTTTGCCGTGAAGTGTTTTGCCACAAGTTTCCGCTGACACCTTTTCACATGCACATTTGTGTGAATAAGATTTGTGGCGAGCTCCTGGTGAACTTTCCCTTTCTTGGCAGAGGCGCGGAGGAGGCGCATGGCGAAGCCTGCGGCAGCGTTGTTTTATGTTTGGTTTGCTGCAGAGGAGTGTTGCTGCAGGTTTGAAGCCCATAGTTCAGAGTTACAAGGGTTTTCTCACACAGTGTACATGCAGATATCTTTCTTTCTTTCTTTCTTTTTAGACATAGGTAACCAAACTATCAGCTTAGATGTAATTTTTTTTTTTTTTTTACATTTTAGATATGGCTTCCAAATAGATTTCTGGCACTCTTTGCTTGGATCTTTGCTTTCCGTTATAATAAAAACTCAAAGGTTAAGTATGATTTAAGTGATAATTGTGCTTGTGTGGTTTGCTGTCACTGTAGCATTCTGGTATATTTGGTGTTCTTTTTGTTGTTACTGGTATGTCTGTGCATTTTTTACACTGTCTTGTTGAGACATTTCATTAAAATATATCAAAAGTCAAGAGTCTTTCTTTCTTTCTTTCTTGGATCATAGCCATAGACAAACAATAAGAGTGATGAATAGAGAAAGTAATACAGACAGAATGAAAAGAAAAACAAATGTTGAGCTGGAGAAATTAAGGTCTAGACAGGGCTAAAAAATAGAAAGGAAATCTTGGCAGGGCGTCAAACATCAGCACCACTGACAGAGTTTTGTGTGTGTGTGTGTGTGTGTGTGTGTGTGAGAGAGAGGGAGTGTGTGTGTGTGCCATAGTCAGCAGGAACAACATCTGGTTCCATTAAAAAATAACATAAGTCAATTACTATAACAGGCCGTGTTCGCCAACACAGCAACAGAGCCATCAACACCAACTGGAATGATTTATTTTTATTATATTTTTATTATTTTCCAGTAGTATACCTGCTGTATCAGTCAGTCTAGTGGAGATTGGGATTGATAGGATATGTAAGTCCTGAGCTGCATTGTATAAGATATCTTGTCAACCTTGTCAGCATTTAATATAAAATTATGCAAATTGGGTCGTTGCAGCAGCAAATATTAATAGGATACAACAAAGAAAAATCTAGGATATAAATCAGAAATGGAGCAAATGGCGGGTATTTAAACAGTGCAACTGTGAATAAAAACACCATAAAATATAAAATTAAGTGTGAAAATATATGAATTACAGCAGTTATGCAGGCTGTGCAGTAGAGAATGCTGAGAAGAAAAAGAAAAATGTGAATGAAGAAAATGAATGAAAAATATGCAAAAATATACAAAACATATCTGAAATATATTTAATGTGAAAATAAATGAAAAATAAACAACTATAACTATATATATACCATGTATGAAAAATGAAATAAAATAGAGCAGAAATAGTAAAAAAAAAAACAATGACTTTTTTTTTAATTGGGGTTTTTCATCTGCCAGCAATGATTTGCAACTATTTGAGTCAGTTGTGGACACAGGCTGCAAAGGGAGGAATTGAGCCATGTGGGAGATGATGGAGAGAGAGAGAGAGAGAGAGAGAGAGAGAAAAGAAAGCTGGGGGGGTCCAAGGAGAAATGCATCACTTTTCAACCACAGACTGATTGGTGGCAAGCAGTCATCTAACTCAGCTTCCACCACAGAGAGAGAGAGAGAGAGAGAGAGAGAGAGAGAGAGAGAGAGAGAGAGAGAGAGAGAGAGAGAGAGAGAGAGAGAGAGGGAGAGGTATGCTTCCATCCAACTGTCAAGTATCGGCCAAGTTGTTCTTTTGTGTTCACTATACTTCATGCTGTCTGAAGATAAAAACATACTGTACATATTTTTCATTCATTTCTTCTTCTTCTTCTTTCTTCATACACACTGCATATTCATATATTTTATATTTTCATTCTTATAGTTTTACTTAATATGTTCTAGTGTTGCAAATGTAGTTTTACACCCTTCATTTACTCTATTCTTCCTCTTTACATCCTATTTTTCTCGTTTGTGTCGTATTGTTTGCTGATGACACCCCAATTTCCCCACAGGGTTCAGCAAAGTTTAATCTAATGAAATCTAATCCAGAACAATACGCTAAAGGCTATTTGTCCCTAAGTGTGAGTATTTCTCCTTTTCCTCCTTCAGTGCGCTATACAACAATAAGATGGCCTTTGCATTTTTCCACTGAGACGCTGGACGCCATCAAAACACCGGTCTTATTAGCCTAAATCACAGAGGGGCTGCAACAGAGAAGAGCGTCCCATCTCCACTAACTACCCCACCTCCACCCCACCAGACACTAAGAAGAGGACATTTAGGTCCGAGGTCCAAGCTTACCAATGTGACAGTAAACGGTTTCTGGGTAAATGCAAATTCGTTATCGCCTGCTGCCACTTGGGGCCGCCAAAGTGCAAAGTTGCCTCGTGCAGATTTAACACACTCAAATGCCTTTAGAGCAATAGTGGAGGACGATGAATGTTTAAGAGAGGAGGACGATGAATGTTTAAGAGAGGAGGACGATGAATGTTTAAGAGAGGAGGACGATGAATGTTTAAGAGGAAGGGGGGGAAGTGTGGAAAGAACCGTTTGAATTGAACAGACAGGCGATGTGCGACCCAGTAGACTTCCCTTCGCATGATATAGTCATGCGGACAGCAGGCCCGATTCATTATACAGTAGAAATGACAGTTCTCTTTGTCTCTTCAACTTACACAAGTTGACAGACATTGTGCAAACATGTCTGTCAGCCCAGATGTATGGGAATAAGGCAATGGACAGCTCTCTGAAATGCAACCCACTTATGCACATGCAGTGCGCGATTGGCTGGTAAAGCTGAGTGTGGTTCGCAGAAATGAAGCAATTTAAGAGATGAGTGTGTGTGTGTGTGTGTGTGAGTGTGTGTGTGTGTAAAAGCACATTCCAAGCATTTAATGAAGAATTTAGTGGACTGAGTTCAACATGATTGCTTTTTAATCATAATCATTTTGCCCATTGTTGCCTATTTCTGTTTTCATTTTGTCTTTATAACTGTCAGATGCACAAATGATGAGAACATATTAACCATTATAGCTTTAATATAAAAAATAAAAAAAATCGAGAAAAAAATGTGGTGTATGCCATGCTATCATTTAGTCAAATGGATGTTTTTTTGAAAATACAATTGATTTTTTTTTTGTTTTTTGCCTTATGATGATCACTGACTAGTTTACCCATCTTTTTATTTCCCACTACATCACTGGCTCAAGTCTATAAGGCAGGCCTGACACTTCTGGAAATAAACATATAGAGAAAATATACAGTCTGTCACATATGAGGAGACTAGACAGACTAAAAGTGTCCCATTACATTCCAACTGTCAGGAGTCAAAGGGCCTGGTACCATTTCCACCTCTCCCACCCTAAGGCTATTTCTGCTCTATTTATGTGACAGACTGTGTGTGTGTGTGTGTGTGCGTGTGTGTGTGTGTGTGTGTGGTCAAGAGAGTGCCTCTACCTTCTCAGACCTAAACCCATTTATATTCAACATGATGACACTTGCCACCCTGTCTGCGCGCACGTTTGTGTGTGTGTGTGTGTGTGTGTGTGTGTGTGTGTGTGTGTGTCTAGATAAAGGCAGCCCTCGCCTCAGGCACATCAGCCTCTCAGCATGTCAGGGTGAACTAACAGGCGGCGAGCAGACACACGCACACTTACACACATTATCATCACACAGCCCCTATTTTGGTTGGATCCCAACCTTGAAACGACCCGCTCTCAACCCTGTCACGCTCAGAGATTGGCACCGGACCTCACACTGTGATGGAGGGAGAGGGAGAGAGAGAGAGAGAGAGAGAGAGAGAGAGAGGAAACGGAGAGGAGAGAAGGAAATGGAAAAGAGGAGAGAAAAACCTGTTGAAGAAAGAGGTGGGCAGGGGAAAAATATGGACAGAGGAGAGAGGAGAGTAGAGGAGGAAACAGGAGGTAAGGTGGAAGGTGAAGAAGAGGAGAGGAGGAAAGAGGGAAGGAGGAGAGGGGAAATGAAAGGGGAGGACAGGAGGGGAGAGGATGGAAGAAGAGGAAAGGAGAGGAGGGTAGAAAGGAGGAGAGGAGGAAATGGGAGGAAAAGAAGATAGAGGAGGAAAGGAGAGAAGAGGAGGAAAGAGCAGAGGAGAGGAGAGGAGGAAAGAGCAGAGGAGAGGAGAGGCAAGAGGGAAGGAGGAGAGGAGAAATGAAGGGAGAGAGGAGAGGACAGGAGGTGATATTGGAGTGGAGGATGAAAGAGGAGGAAAGGAGAGGAGGGTAGAAAGGAGGAGAGGAGGAAAGGGGAGGAAAAGAGGATAGAGGAGGAAAGGAGAGAAGAGGAGGAAAGAGCAGAGGAGAGGAGGAAAGAGCAGAGGAGAGGAAAGAGGGAAGGAGGAGAGGAGAAATGAAAGGAGAGAGGAGAGGACAGGAGGGGATATTGGAGTGGAGGAGGAAAGAGGAGGAAAGGAGAGGAGGGTAGAAAGGAGGAGAGAAGGAAAGAGGGAAGGAGAGGAGGAAAGGAGAGGAGGGTAGAACGGAGGAGAGGAGGAAAGGGGAGAAGAGGAGCAAAGGAGAGAGGAGGAGGAAAGAGCAAAGGAGATGAGGAAAGAAGAGGAGAGAGGAGGAAAGAGGTGGAGAGGAAGGGAGGGGGAAAGGAGAGGAGAGAAGGAAAAGGGAGGAGGAGAGAAGCAAAGAAGAGGGAAGGAGGCAAGGAAAGAGGAAGAAGGGAGAAGGGAAGAGGAAAGAAGAGGAGAAGACTGTTAGGTTGTTGAGTGTGTAAGCATGTGATAAGCAGCAGCTATCCAGCTCTATCTGCCTGGGGAGGGGAACAGATAAGGGGTAATCTACTCTGATCATATTTACACACACACACACACACACACACACACACACACACACAGGCGTCAACACACTCATTCAAAGCTGGGCCTTGCTATGCAACTGTACTCTCCTCCAGCTGACAGGCATAAAGGACGATCATATTAGTCTGGTGACGGATTGTGTGTGTGTGTGTCTGTTTGTATGTGTGTGTGGACACAGTATGTGTGTGTATGTACAGTACATATATACATATATATATATCTTGCTGGTGTCAGGTGACAACATTCTACAACTTGACTTGAGGTGAAGGATGACTGTCCCATGTGGGTTGGGGAAATTGTATGATCCTCAGGCTGTGAAACCATCTCCACACCTATTGTATGTTTTCAAAATTGCTTGCAAGAACCAATCAGACACTCAGTCTGTTTTTCTTAATGAATTTATTTAAGCACATATGTATATCGAAGCTGTCAGCTGTCAGTAATCTAAACCCCACCCAAATCTGTGATGAAGCCTGACACCTAATGATGAAAAGTACTGAACTCATCTGCTATTGGTCTTTGTGCCTGGTGATGTCACCTTCCAGAGAGTACAACAGGGGGGTGACATCACCTGGCACAAAGACCAGCCAATAGCAGAAGACCAGTTCAGTATCCTACTTTTTACCATTAGGGGTCAGGCTTCACCAAAGATTTGGGTTTGGGGTTTAGTTACTCTTTAAAGGAACAGTTCACCCCAAAATAAAAATTCTGTTATCTATTCCAGCATATGAGTCAAAACTACACTGAAGCTTGTTCAGTTACTACATTTCTATCTCAGTTTAAATGAACAGGAGCTGGGTTTAGAGTTCCAAAAACAGCATAAAATGATCATCAGAACAACTCATGTAGCATAATCCAAGTGTTTAGCCGAACAATTGCCCTTTGAGTCCAACAGGCCTGTATTTACCTCATCATGTCCAGTTGTTCTAGAGGAAACGTGTCAACTCAGTTTATCTAACTAGCCAGCAGGCTAATTTAGCAACGCAACTGAAGTTAATGTTAGCATGCAAATACTAGCCACTGCTAACGCTAGCTTCTACTATACGATAGCTAGTATACAAATCAGATGTGTTCACAACAGGACAGTGATACTTAGCTGACCAGATACTATATTAACTAGCTAGCATGCTGACAATATCTAATATTTTAGATAATGCAATACCTGTTTTGGTTGCCATACTACACAAGAAGAAGTTGTTGTTGTTGTTAGTTGTTGTGTTCCTCCCCCTAGAATACTGAATCATAATGAAATACAGGCCTTTTGGTTTGCATTCACCTGGTGTCCTAGGTGTAACTCCCAGGTGTAACTCAGTCCCTGAAGGCTACAATGAAAACCAGGATGGCTCTGGTTCCCCAGGCCCAGGACTGACAATCACTGGATTATGCTCTACAAGCTGTTTCTTTTTGTAACTCTACCTGAAGCAAGCTGATGTTCACTTCAATACTTTGTTAGAAGGCTGATATGAAACTGCAGGGGCTAACTTGTGTTTGGTGGTCATACAAGCTTCAATGGAGTTTGCACTGGCACGGGGGATAACGACAGAGTTTTCATTTTAGGGTGAACTGTTCCTTTAATTCTTGAAAACCTGACACTTTTGGAGGAACACGGGTTTCCCCTGGCAGCAGCCGCATATCTATACATGCTTAAATAACTCCACATGAAGCAGGCTGTTAGCGACACCCGACAGCAAACTAAAATGTTTGCATCGCGGCAAATGACAGCCCACTTGGGGGTAAAATGTCAGACAAAGAGTCGTGTTGGCAGTCTTATGGAGCTTATACATCCAGGGTATGTCATTATGGACTATTACAGATCATTTCAGAGGTTTTATATTCTGAAAGGGCGGAAATATACCCTGCCTGAAGTTGATAAAAGCGCTGTCTGGTAGCGTTTCTGTCTTTTCATCTATATGGTGTTCACTACTTGCTGCTCTGAGGTTAACGGCTGCATTTTTTACTGCGGCTTATAAAGCTCTTTTACTGCATCGGTTGTGGAATGATTTGCAATATGAACCTATTATGAAAGTAGAAGCACAGTAATAAAGTGCTCTTCATCGGCGTGTGCGCGGCACTCTGAAATGGTCGGGCAGAAACCTCCCATCTCTGTTTATTCTTCTTTATTATCTTCAAATATTGGAGATGACTTAATTTCTTGGACGTTGCTGATGGTGCGGCTCAGTCCAAGAAAGGGCCTTAAATTAAAAAAAATAAACAAATTATAAACAACTACATGTGAGACACAGCAGCAGCTCTCAATTACATAAAAAATGAAAACTGATTGTCAGCACAGGACTTGACCCATATGGATTTTCCGAACCCTAACCATAAAAACACAAAACAATTACCTCACAATTACCTTACAAATAATTGTTTTTATTTTTTATTTTTTAAAAAGTGTCTTTTTTGATTCAATATGAGCATGACAATTTCAAATGTAGGCAATTCAAATAATGGCACTAATCTCCCTCCGTACTTTTCCCTCAAAAGAACCTATTATCATATAAGTTACATCAGTTTGAGATGTTTAAGATGTAAATCAGCCCTAAAAAGGGCTATAGTATAGTTTCGGTGGGTTTACCCTCCATACATCCCTGGACATAAAGGATTAGGAACCCATAGGCCGTGTTTCAGCATGACACTGCAAAAGTCCATAGGCCAAGAATAGCCTGAGGGTTTCAAGTGGAATATTACATTTTCATAATGAGAGCCAATGAGCTGTAAATCCCCACCGACAGAGTTACGGCGCGAGAAGAGCTTATGGCGGCGATATTGAAACCGTTAAGCAGTCGCCTCCCTCCGGCGCAAGGTGGTGTGTGTGTGTGCATATATGTGTGTGTGTGTGTGTGTGTGTGTGTGTCAGCATTAACAATAAACAGCTGCGTGCGGTGGTTCATTGCCAAACTCCCGTCTTGACGCTTAGCATCTCCTGTTTTACAAGCAACGTTTTTTTTTTTTTTAATTAAGCAGATCCCACATTGCCGTTGGGTGTGTGTGTGTGTGTGTGTGTGTGTGTGTGTGTGTGTGTGTGTGTTTGAGAGTGTGTGTGTGTATCAGAGAGATGCGCCTCCTCCTCCTCGGAGACAGAAAATATGGACAAAGCAGCAGATTTGTTTATGAGATAACCAGTTGGTCTTTTTGTTTATTCAGGTTTTTTTTTTTTTTTTTTTAATGGATTTAGACTTTGTTATCGTCAATATCTGCTGCGCTTGTAAAGGCCGACGCCGCTGTAGGAAACAAAGATCTAGGCTTCTTATAATAATAATAATAATAATGATAACAATAATAATAATGTGATACTTCATACTCCCTCCACAGGGAGGTCAGAGGTCAGGTTCAGCTACGGAGCAGCAGCCCTGGAGCTGGTGGGGATTCAGTGTTTTGCTCAAGGGCACTTCAGCAGGATGGAGGATGGGGGATGGGGGATGGAGGATGGGGGTTTTGGGTCTTGTTGGTGGAGCTGATGTTTTCAGAACACACCTCAGAAGAAACAGCAGTATAAATCTAGCTTCTAAAAACAAATTGATCTCACACTGGTTAGGATCAGAGGGAGTCTCCGGTGTGTGTGTGTGTGTGTGTGTGTGTGTATGTGCCCGAGGCTAATACGAATTGACAGTATACACAGAGGCGAGTGTAGCGCACGAGGTGTTGCGCCTTGTGTACACTCTCTCACACACATATACACCCACGGAGTTGTCCGGATGATTAACCCAGCAGCTTTATCTATAACGCAGCCATCTCATCTGTTAGCGCTGTCTGAAGCCTCCGCCCAGCACGCTAAGCACACGCACTGTGCAACATAATCAGCCTCACCTTAACAAGAAGCCGGCCCGTATCGCTCCACTCCACTTGAATCGCGCCACATAAAACGGCCCGTTTCTTCTCTAAAACAGCCGATTCGTCTGCCAATTCCTCAGCTTTGGTTCGCTCTCAAAGCAAACTGAGGCGATAGTTAAGATTTCCCCCGGAGCAGGGTCTGGGGTATGAGGAACCAGTTTGGATCCTGCCGCTGATTGATCCGCACAGAAATAGCAATAGGCTCCGGGGCTATTGGTGCTGCTGTCAACGCTGGAATGACTTCATTTGAATAAAGGCATCAAAAAAGGAAAAAAAAAAAGAAATCAATCAAACTCGCATGTGCCATCCTCTCTATTTGTTACCCTAACTACCACTGATGTAATAATACTACTAATAATACTACGACTACTCCTAGTGCTACTACTACTACTAATAATAATCTTTATTTTAAGTAGCACTTTTCAAAACACAGTTAAAGTGCTTTACACAGTGTAAAAAAAAAAAAAAGAAAAAACATTAAAATGACAACAAAAGCAATGAAAGCAAGGGAAGGAATATAAAAGCAAGACGAGAACATAAAAGTAAACCGTAAACAGGAGGTCAAAGATAATTCATAAAAAGATCATTGCATAAAAGCGAGTCTATAAAAATGATAAAAAATTGTGATAAAAGATTTAGCAGCCTGAGCTCCTCAAGCAGGTCCAAAGTCTAGGGGCCCTAAATTAGACTCTGGAACAGCCAATAGGAACCTCTCGTTTTTAATCTAGACTTTGGAACAGCCAATAGGAACCTCTCGTTTGTAATCTAGATTTTGGAACAGCCAATAGGAACCTCTCATTTTTAATAGACTGTGGAACAGCCCTCTTGTTTTTAAATCTAGATTAAATCTAGACTGTGGAACAGCCCTCTTGTTTTTAAATCTAGATTAAATCTAGACTGTGGAACAGCCCTCTTGTTTTTAAATCTAGATTAAAAACGAGAGGCTCCTATTGGCTGGATCGACCTGTTTGAGGAGCTCAGGCTGCTAAATCTGTATAATTTTACAGCCAATAGCAACCTCTCGTTTATAATCTAGATTTTGGAACAGCCAATTGGAACCTCTTGTTTTTAATCTAGACTGTGGAACAGCCCTCTTGTTTTTAATCTAGACTTTGGAACAGCCAATAGGAATCTCTCGTTTTTAATCTAGACTTCAGAACAGCTAATACAAACCTCTCGTTTTAATCTAGATTTTGGAACAACCAATAAGAACCTCTCATTTTAATCTAGACTTTGGAACAGCCAATAGGAACTTCTCGTTTTTAATCTAGACTGTGGAACAGCCCTCTTGTTTTTAATCTAGATTTTGGAACAGCCAATGGGAACCACTCGTTTTTTAATCTAGATTTTGGCTCTTGTTTTTGGAACAGCCAATAGGATTCTCTCGTTTTTAATCTAGACTTCAGAACAGCCAATAGGAACCTCTCGTTTTAATCTAGACTTTGGAACAGCCAATACAAACCACTTGTTTCGCTGTAATTTAACAAATAAACAATGTTGAAGTAATTAAAATGCAGCTATTCCTTTGGGCACACAAGTTTTTGCTGCTGCTGGAAAAAAATTAGCATGTGTCAACAATGTTAAACTCAGTCATGAAGACAGATGTACACAACACTCTTATTATCATCATCAGTGTCTTGTCCTATAGTCCCATGAGAACTGTGAAGAAGATGATGACAATTTAAGTCTGTCTGAATCTATAACACCCCTTTTTATTGAGAGTGACAGGGCTTTAATATGATTTTCTGCATGCCCAGTAATAAGTCCTGCAGACATCTGTTTAAGATATCTTCCATGACATACTCATTGATGCGCAATAGGAAATAAATCAACTTTTTTTATTGACAGCAGTGAACCAGAATTCTCACCAAGAATTAGAAGCATAATTTTGGCCTCCTACTGGTTTGATGTCATTATCAGCTGTACACACACACACACAAGTTTTTTATAGTATATTTATGTGAATTATGATTTGTCGAATTAGAGGAGCCGAATGGAAGGGACACATTTCATCGCAATTTCCTCAATATCGTGAAAGTTCTCATGCCCATTGAGGTGGAAAAGCTAAAGAAATTATGCGATAAATAGCGATGGAAATGCATTTATCTAATAAATAACATAATAAATGACATAGTGGCCCAATCAATGGTTCAGTTTCATTGAACAACAGCTGAAACAAAATCTGTTCACAAACAGTTTTCAGGCTATTTTCGTGGCCTCATTCAAATGAATGGCAAGTAAAAATCCTCATCCAGCTGCATCCGATCTTGCTGAGTAGTGTATATTCTGGTTTTCATGGGTTTTTTTCACGGTTTTCAAATCAACCCCCATATTAAAACTAAACGGAATATCTCTTTAAGAACCCCCTGCAAAAAACCAGGAAGTCACTGTGTCGGCTCTTCCCGGTCCATTTGTCTAAGCTCAAGCAGGGGGGAAAAAAAAACAATGTACCTTGACAAAAAAAGCAAATGAAAAGTCACACAGGAACAACACAGCGCTCGCTCGTTTTCGTCCCCGATAAACCTTCCCGCTCCCTCTCGTACGGACTACAGGGGGGGGGGGGGGGGGGGAACGTGATGGATTCGGACCGCAATCCATCCTGCGCCCCGGTATTTTACCGCCACCCTAATTCCCCTTCCCCTCCTGTCTCTCGCTCGCGAAGATGGATTGCCGACACCCTGGAATGACCCACACCTTTACTTCAACCCAGCTCAGCTCTTGGCTAACTCTGACAAATGGAGAGAGAGAGAGAGGGGGAGAGAGAGATGGAGGAGATGAGAGACAGCAGCAGAAGAGAGAAAAAAAAAAAACCCCTGTGATTGAGCCGAATTGTGTTTCCCCGGCTCGTTTTCTCGGCGCAGGAAGTGAGGCGGAGTGATGTACGGCGCTTCATGCGGCCCGCCAGACGGACAGACGTTGTTTTCTCAGCAAAAGGGATCCTTCTTCTCGTTTTTATTTCCATCCGACGGGTGCGGGGGGGAGGTACCGGGCCGCTTACCGTACCTTTTACCTTTAAGCGAAATAGCACAAATAGCTTTCATCGTGATAACGGAGAGAGTCGGGATTCGGGGGGGGGCGGAATTCGCGGGAAATCGATTCGGAAGCCGTAAGAGCGATGCCGATGTTCCCTCTGAGCGGATCGTTTGGTGAACCTGCGTCTTAACAATTCATCGCATTGACCGAATAATATCTTGTCAGTCATCAATCCACTGCTGCTCTTTGTCCCCGGAAATGTACAGAAGCGGGTTTTTGGACGTTTCGGTGGCCAATAACGTGAGATGCCACAGCTTAGGGTTTAGTGAATTTCGAAGCTATTCTGAGAGTACAAACACTTTGGGATTGCCGGATTTATTGAATGGGCTTTTAAGATTACACAGTGTCCCAGTGTCTGATAATTGTTCTCCACAAAGACTGCTCGGCCTTTGATACATGAACTCCCTTTTCCCGTGAAGACTGACAGAGAGTCGGCTAATACAAATGCCAAAGCCTCGTCGCGCTAAATGCCAATCCATGCTCTCCTTTCACAGACCGAGGAAGAGCATTAACCTCTATTCATGCGCTGATTGGCCGCCTCGGTTGAGTCGAACCTGATCGATAGCACTCCTTTTTACTTGCCAACCACCCTTTGCACCGAGAAAGACGGCACCCTTCGATCTATTGATGATTTCTGCTGCAGTCTTCCGCTCCCTGAGAAAATCAGCAGGACAAAAGGCCTTAAAAGGAACGCTTTAAGAGCCCCACAGCCCAGTAGGTCATGGTAATGAAGCGATAAGAAATTAATATTATTGTTATGTCAAAATGTTTTGTTACTCACCATAATGAGTCCAGATAACTTTCATGATGTGAATTTCTTACCAGTATATTCATTGCCCAGCTGTAGCCAAAGGAGGTCAGTACATTTGCAGCACATTTGCAGCACATTGCAAGTTCAGTTCTCACAGCTTACTATAACTGCTGGGTGAGAAGAAACACAAAAGGAGAAAAACAGGAAAAAGGAAAAGAAAGAGGGCCTCACTGATTCAAATGATAGATACTGGCAAAGTTTTATCAACCATTCAAGAGAAGCCTGCATCCGAAATGGGCCAATTTCAGCAAAGACCCCGGCTAAAATTGCTTAAAAATCTAGTCATTACAAATCAATTGAGTGTTCCGGCTTCTCTCTCCGAGCTCTAAATTTCCTAAGTATTTTCTGCCAGCAGGCGCTCAAAGAGTGCTTGCAACCCTGCTCAAAATACAGATAGAATGATTTCCCACAACCCAAATCTGGGGGGAAACAAAATGTTGCAACGAGCGGAGAAACGTTTTAGAAGCGCTCCTTAAAAAGTCTGAAAAGGCCTTAAATGATCTAAATCTGAAGCCTTAAAAATGCATCACAGTGTTCTTCAATACAGTAGAAGGAAGAAATGGGAAATGTATGCAGTTATGCAGGGTTGTTTTCAATTACGTTTCATTTTGATGCAGCTAAAATTAGATTTGACTGACTGATTCTTTACATTCAGGGATATTTGGGGTTAATCCAAAATATGTTTTTCTTATTTAATTGCATGTGCTTTAATCAACACAGTCAAAATCTCTAATTTCCCTGGTGCTCCTTTTCTTCTACTGCCCATGTTTTGTTTCACAACTTTCATCAACTTGGTGGGCGATAATTCAATATTATCGTTTATCGTCTTTCAGTGGAATCATATCGTGATGATATGAAGATATTTTGATATCATGACGCACATTTCTGCCGTTTAAATTGATGATGACAAGCAAATTTTACTTAAAAACTCTGATAAAATGAGGTATGGTAGGAATATTATTTGAATATTTCAGTTTTGTTTGACATCACACCTAACATCACCATTCGGTTCAATGAGATGAACATTCATTTGATTATTTAACGTGATTTTGCATACGTGAACCATATCGTGATATATATTGATATTGAGAAAATCCTTGATTGTTATCATGATATTGATTTCAACCATATCGCCCAGCCCTGTCATCAACCATGTTCAATCAGAAATAGTCTGGTTTTGCCTCCTTTGTTTCAATATTTTGTTTTTTTACAATGGTCATAAATCCAATTCCAGGCTTTCTGACACCTGCAGACACCGTCATTATTCCTCATAGCATTCTTCAACACCCCGTGCGTCAGGGACAGACCGACACAGCTGTAAAACGCACCTTCAGACGGAAACCCGACCTTTCCGCCTGTTCAGTCTGGCTCAGCAGGTGGAGGGAGGACGGGGGAAGGAAAGAGGAGAAGCGGCAGATAAGGCGAGCAAAGGAGAGAATGGGAGCGTATACGGGAGAAGGAGGAGAGGAGGAGGAGGAGGAGAAGAAATAAGAAAGAGGAAGGTGAGGAGGGGAGGGGAGAGGGAGGAAGACGGAGAGCGAGGGAGATAAGGACGAGGACGAGGGGAGAGGACTTTTGACGTGGTTTAATAGAACATCTCACAACAAAACGGGGAAGGAATAACTGAAAGCGCCTCAGAAAACTCACCAACTCTCACACACACACACACACTCGCAAACACACACACACACACACACACACGCCAGCAACAACATCAAATGAATGCACTAAAAATCTACAGTGCCAGCCGCCCACATGAGCACATTTGACATTTAAGTCAGACCCCTTTTCTCCCTTCATACACATTCTGCAGCCGTCAAACAGTCACAGATGTGACAGCAGCTGGGTTTCCATTCAAGTTCTTTTAAGCATATGTATGTATGTAATTGGAAAATCTGAATGGAAATGGCATATTTTGATAAATTGATTCATTTTCTTTATCCACTTAGGCCTAGTCCTATTCATAGGGGGGCTGGAGCTTATCCCAGCATGCACTGGGACAGGTCCGCCAGTCCATCGCATGGCTTTCGATACAATGTCAAAAAAAAAAAAAATTCCGGTCGCTTGAGGTGGGAAAAAGTTTGTCAAAAGAAGAAATTCTGCGATAAATAGCGATGGAAACACATTTGTCAAATAATTAAGCTGATCTGTAAAATATGAAATATGGTCAATAATAGCTTACTTACCCAACAGCATTTTGTCATGGGTGTTTTGTCAAGCCGCTTCATTCGCTTCAACCCAGTTGGATGGAAACGCACCTGATTTGCATTCAACTTTTTGTGACATTTCAAAACAATTTGCGCAAAATTTGCTTGATAGTTCGATGGGAACATAGCTAATCTCATTCTCATTCATAGCTGATCTCTCATCAGCATTGCCACAGGGTTTATACGACCCATGACACACACACACACTTTGGTCCATGGGGAAGCCAAATGGTCAACAGAACTGGTCAAGGTGAAGATGAAGCCGAGAAGGAAGGAATGAGGAATGAGGGAGTTAAACTGGCTTGAGGAGGAGAGATGAAGATGAAGGGAGATGATCACCGTTTCTGCTTGTGGATGGGTCGGATTATGGAATTCCCGCACTGTACACTCTTTCATTAACGCTCGATGCGCTGGACACCTCTCATCATATCTGATCACCCTCTCCACCCTCTCTCTCCCTCTCCCTCTGCCTTCCTCCTCTCTCAGCCTAACAGACTTTTTGATGACCAT
Organism: Centroberyx affinis; assembly: GCF_046629955.1. Lineage (NCBI taxonomy): Eukaryota > Metazoa > Chordata > Actinopteri > Beryciformes > Berycidae > Centroberyx > Centroberyx affinis. The sequence goes on along the minus strand of NW_027280189.1, from coordinate 49,403 downwards.
GAAAGCCAATTCTCGAAAAAAAGACTTGAGCCCTCAGCCTCCGCCATCAAACATTCATTGGGGGAACACTTTCTGCACGGCGAGCCTCTAATTGGTTCCGCCGGCTGTTATCTGCGTACAGTGAAAGCGCCCGACGCGGCGCTCGGCAGGGGGGGGGGGGGGGGGGGGGGGGGAGGAGGAGGCGCGATCTCTATCTACCCCCCCCTTCAGTCTCTGCTTAATTCAATTGGAGGGCAATTATCGACCGCTCCGAGGCTTGGAGATCCTCGTGGGTTTCTGTTCCCGTCGGGGGAGCCTCGCTGTGCAGGATCCCCCCCCCCCCCATTGACTGCGCTGGGTGATGTCTGTATCGACGCACTCGGTGTAAAACACCGGAGGGGTCGGCAGCAAATAGGTGACTGGGGGAACTGTTTCTGATTCAAAGGGTTTCCAAGGTACGTTCGTTAGTTCAGAGCAGTTATTCTCAAACGTTTTCATATCAAGGACCCCTAATTTAGTCCACGTTAGGGCCATGGACCCCCCATTTGGTGAGATTTTGTCTCCTGAACCCAAATCTGAGAATACTTCTATTGTTCGATATGTTTTTGTCCAGAATTCCATGACTATCTGTAGGCCTACTGTAGGTAGAGAGATAACAGGGAATCTAAAAAATCGAAATAGTCATTCTTCTACATTCTCTAATTGTGTTCACTTCTTGTAAATGAAATAATGGTGAAGTTTAACAATAGATCAATTTGCTGGGGACCCCCTGGAACCCGCTCAAGGACCCCTGGTGGTCCCCGGACCCCACATTGAGAACCACTGGTTTAGAGCAGTGATTCTCAACCTTTTTCATATGAAGGACCCCTAATTTAGTCCACATTAGAGCCACGGACCCCCAATTTGATGAGATTTTGTCTCTTGGACCCAAATCTGAGAATATTTTTACTGCTAGATTTTGTCCAGAATTCCATGACTACCTGTAGTGTAGGTAGAACCTCCTCAGGGACCTCTGGTGGTCCCCGGACCCCACATTGAGAACCACTGGTTTAGTGAATGCCTGAGGTTAGACTTGGCATTTATATAGGTGACGCTCAGGAACAACTTTTCGGCCTGGTGGATTCCATCAAATCAAATTAAATTTCAAATCAAATATCTTTGCTCAGACTGCATTATGTTTCCTACATGATGATTGCTTTAGGACACAGGTAGAGAACTCTCTCATATACTGCAAAAGGTATTAAGGCACTTAGTACAGAACATTTATCAATACACAGGACAAGATGTTACCATCCCTTGTGCCATAATCCAAGGTGCACATTCATAGAGGACCAATTCAGAGTTTAACAGAATGATATACTACCATTCAACCATGGAAAACATCAGGCTATACTGTCATAAACTGGGTCAAAGATCATTAATTGTTCTACTGTTGTAAAACTCAACTTAAGAAAATAAGTTGAATCAGCAAATGTCTAGTCATGTTGACAAGTGGATCGAAAAAATTGCTGAACTGCATTCCAGCCTTATTTATTCTTCCGCTAGTGGGGAGGTTTTTAGTGTCACTTCTTTGTGTGTCAGAAATGATTTTACCAAATGCTGAGAAGTAAGCAGCTGACTCTGCACTAATGTGAGTGCAAGACATCGATAACACTGCCATGTCTGATAGAGACTGGCTGCTCCACCTCGTAGCATTTCTAACATTTGTAGAGAATTGGGGGTAGGGATTGTACTGGATACTAAGTCCGTCATGATTATTTCTTTTTTTTTTTTTATCCGAAAGAGACCTAAGATTCACCTAACATACATACATAACTGTAACCTGTAACTTTATTCAAATAAGAAGAAGGAGTGTTTCTTAAGAGTTACCTCAAATGCAATGAATGCTGGAAAGTCCTCTAATAAGCTAAGAATATTCCTCATTCAACTTAATTATGATGCAACAACCCAATCATTTTTAGTCACAAGTCATGAACTCATGATTACAAGTGATGAAGCTGATAAGGAGCAATTGCAAGTTGAAACTGATAGACACATCTACATACATTGAGTTAAGGATGGAAGATGAGTTTGGAAGCCGTCACAAAATTGAAATCAGGAATCTATCGGTCTTCTTCCTTTTCTTTCTTTTCTGTCTTTCTTTTGTGCGGTTGTGTGTTCATCCATCAAAATCTCAGACACTGCCGATTGGATTTTGACGAAACTTAGGGGAATGATGCATCTCACCGCTGCTCTCCAGCATTTTTAAAGTTACACCCATTAGGCCCAAGGGTGGCGCTACAATTACAGGTCAAAACAAGGTGACATATAAGTTACTGATTGGCCCAATGGGTGAGTGACTGCATGATTTGTGGAGGGCAACGTCTGACCTAGGTCAATGTCAAGGCAGTGGGTTCAGTGTCTGTAAGAAATTGGCAGTTATGGGGACCTTCCAACTATGAGGTTTTCTGGCCTCCATATCATAAATGAGCATTGATCATCACCAACATGATGGGAAAAATCGTTGAAATGAGTGGTTTGGAGCGGAACTGAACCTTCAGTATTCTTGTCTCTCTGACAAACTGCCTGCAACATTAATAAGAGGTTTGGCCTCAATATGGCTTCGACTGAGTTAATTCCAAAAATAAACAAGTCAGAACTCTATAATTAAATCAAACCAATCGTTGCTTTTTCATACTTGATCGACTTCAGAAAGCTTTTTCATGAAAAAGTGAGGACGTTTGCAATATTCAAAGTTCCTTGAAATATCCCATGATAAATTGAAATGAGAAACCCTCAATTTGATTCAGTGAACAAATAGAGTGAACAGTAAACTCAAACTCACAAAGCAGAAAGCTTCCGGAAAGGTGCTTAAAAACCTGAATCGGTGCCAGTCAGGGTGAGATGTTCTTGGCAGGGATGTGAGGATACCAGTGTTGGTATTGGATATCAGACCAATACCAGGCCTGAAGCAGACAGACAGACAGAGATTGGACTAATGCACTATGTATCTAGTGAAGGCAGCTCTTAAGCACTTTATACTCGTCATTGTAGTCTATTGATTAGCTTTTTTCACCGGGTTAGGGCTTTATGCTTTATGTAGTATGCGCTGTACACTGTTTTTTTCTGGTTACTGAAACTAAAACTCTGTATTTCTTCAATGCCAAAAGCGATACCAAGAGCCACATGTAATCAGCAATGTTCATTAATGAACACCAATATTCTGATAATATTCAGTATATCCGTGTAGGCGTATTTCATTTTAGAATTGGAACATGTGCATGTACTTTACACAGTTTATCGTTGTTTTTGGCAATCTGTGTTAGTTCAGTTTGTATGGTAATATTCAGAGTAATTTGGATATGAAGAAGATGCTTATAAACAGCTCAACCCCTTCACCATGAGTTATTGTCCAAAAACACTATGCATGTAAACCTGCTTAATGTTCATTAAACATCATTGAAAAGCCAATTTCAGGCAAACAGGGATTTAGACATGAACACACGTCACAGATAGACACAGACTGATAATGCAGTAATATATCCTATTTGTGTATTATTATTGCAATACCAAAAAAAGTTGCATACTGCAGCTTTAATTCAATATTGTGGAGATATGTATTCTCGGAATGCAAGCCATGATTGATTCAGTAAGATATTGGTATTAGCCTGATCGTGGATGCTCACTTTAAATTCACCAGTTGCTTGCTGTGGTTTGCAGTGAGACAGAGAGTTGAAACTGTTGAAACCTGCACTTAGCAGGATTCCGGATCCATGGTGGTTTTCCTTTGGGTGTCGGCAATATCTGAGCCTAAAATATGCAACAGATGACTCTACAGCGAACACAACTCTGGAAAAGCAAGAGAAGTTCTCATGTTGCTCCCATTTCACTCCGCGCGCATTGGTTTCCCCTCTTTCAGCTGTCAGCTCTCGCAAAAAAAAATTTCAAAAGGTGAACTTCTCTCCTCGGCTCAGATCGCTTTTCTTTCGACCAACTGCTGAGCTGACAAAACTTTCCTCCTCTCAACAGTTGATGCCTCTCTGCTCCTCTCTCTCTCTCTCTCTCTTTCTCTCACTCTCGCTCTCTCTTTCACACACACAACAACACATACACGCACATCTTCGAAGCGTTTTGTCTCAGGAGCACAGCGAGCGACTCGATGGGAAAGCTCCGTCTCCCATGACAATTCTGAAATACTTACATGAAAGCATCCAACCTGCTTCAAAAAAACAAAAAAAGCCGCTTTGAGAAGAGGCGCTCCGTGCATAGCAGTTAAACCGGGTACAGTTCCCAGCACTCTCAAGCAGCAGAGTTTTCAGCCAAGACACTAATTCAACCGATGTAATGATCGACAGTGGTAGCGTGCACGCGAATGCACCCAGCAACTACTGAGAGAAACCGTAATGATTGCACAAACACGCTCAAACACGCGTTTGAGTAAACCAACAGCAAAGACGAGCTGATAATGAGATAACTGACACAGCGGATGTCCCAGTCTCTGCTGTGCTGCATCAACACACAGGCCCTCTGCTCTGTTTGCAGTGGGATGGCAAACTGACAACAACCTAACTCCGCAGTGACAAAAACCAGTGAAAAGACGTGGCACTTTGAAAAGACCTTACAGCATATGATATTAGATATAAGCCTGAAATAGCATCACTGTCAAAAAAAAAGAACACAAGGACTTCTCCAGTGAGAAAGCAAGACATAAAAACCCAGCAAAGACCGCGTATGCTGGCTGTATTCAAAGAAACAAACGAATCAATAACGTTAAATGGCACTGATAGATCTTCGAAGCATCAACGCTCTGTCTAAATGGAAATGAATCCACACCCAGAAGCGGCAAAAAGCAGGTAGAAAGGTCAAAAAAGCAGGTCTTACTTTGAGTATTCTTCGTTATCCCTGTCACAGCGCGAGTCCTTGTGTTTCTCCCAGTCCTTGCCATGCTTGCAAGTGGTCAGCAGAATAATATCATCCCCGTTGTGGATGTGATACAGAGCGTTCCTCGTCTCCGAACCGATACCGGTCAGGTAGCGCTTCCCTTTGAAAACCAGCAAGTACTTCCTGGACGGCGGAACGTCGTTGAGCGTCAAATAGCCTTTGCCCCCTCCTTTCTGGGGGTGATCCTTCGAGAACAGCGGGATGGAAATATCGAAGTCGGGTCGGAAGTTGCCCACGTCCACGCTGGCCTTGGCCAACATGGCCTGGCCCACTTCGAAGCCCAGGTCCTCCGTGTAGTCGGGCCAGGTGCCGGAATACAGGTTGAAGATGAGGTGGTTCCTGCCATCGTTCCAGGTGGGCAGGCTCTGGATGCGGGCCCTCACGTTCTGGACGTACTGAGCCGACAGCTGGTCCCTGTCCAGGGTGTCCACCGCCAGGACGAACAGGCAGGCCCGCGAGGGGTCCGTGGTGTGGAAGCGGGACTCCTCGACGGAGGACAGGATCTTCTGGTAGCTCTCGGAGATCTCCTCCCCTCTCTGCGGGGGGTAGATGTAAACCCGGAAGCCCGACTGGCAGCGGCCGAAGTCGAAGCAGGTTTCCATGCGGCAGCGCCGGTTCTTGTAGATGTTGTCGCGGATCGCCCGGCGCTCTCGGGGCGAGGTGTGCTGGTGATGGAGCCGAGGGCTGTCCTCCTACATACACACACACACGCAAACACACATACACACACACAGTTATGACATACCAACATACAGCAAAATAACTTCTGTTGAAGTTGCACTACCTAAATCACAAACTGGGGCTGCAACAGAGAAGAGCGTCCCATCCCCTCTAATTGAGAGTTCTTGAATTCTGGTGGGTATGGTCACTTCTCCACTCAGAGGAGGAGACGAATCGAAACTTAGCAGTGAAATCCACTGTCCACTAAACAGCAGTGAGCAGAGAAAGCTGGACTCACTTTTGATTTCAAGAACGTTAGATCTTTTGCCTCTCTTGTCCCTTTGGTGTCCTTTGGTACAAAGCATCACAGAGGCCGGGTTGGGGAACATGAGCCTGCTGTGTGTAGTTACCTCTCACGGCTATTTGGAGCCGCCAGTGTGCAAAGTTGCCAGTTTTCCTTTTCGCGTTCATGAAATACATTAGTTATGATGATGAATCATCAGGAGGTTTTTTATCCTCTAAGCTCTGGAACCAGCTGCCAACTCATTGTCCACCTTTAAACCACTTTAAATGTACTGTTTATAGCCTTGCTTTTACCTGATCTATGGTCTGTATTCTGTTTGTACTCTTGCTTTTTTTTACTTTGTTTGATAGTTTACAGCAGAGAGAGACATGAAGATCAGAGAGAGAGAGAGAGAGAAGGGGATGACATGTGACAAAGGTCTCAGGCTGGATTCAAACCCAGGACATACATACTGTAGTATGCGCCTTTAGCTATCTGAGCCATCAGAATACCCTTTTATGTATATATATTGTATTATTAATATAGAGTGAAGCAACTGAAAAGGGATTTTGGTCAGAATCCATCAGTGTATGATGGGAAAAACGATGGGGAAATAGGGCCAATGCGGGACGAAAATGGCCAGAGTTCCGCTTTAAATCACCAAAGAACAAGGTCATTTAAATCAGCGAAAAATCAGCGAGGGAATTTCCGCCAGCGATGGACGCAATTCATGGCCGAATCCCGGTGTATTCGCCCCCGGCACCTAACCTCAGCATCAGCATTCACTTTCCAATCGAACAGCGGCATTATCCTTCCATCCTCCGTCCTACCTCCTGCTCTCCTCCCTCCAGGTAAGGCTCCAGCGGGCGGGTGGACTCCGGCCAGCGCCTGGGCGGTCTGGACGGGCTCCTCTGGGGCTGGGGCTGGGGTCTGGGCTGGTACACCTCCTGGCTCTGCTGGTAGTACTGGTAATCCTGCTGGTGGTACTGGTGGTACTGGTGGTCCTGGTGGTACGGCTGCTGCTGGAAGTCCCCGATGTGCAGTCCCCACAGGTAGACGAGGAAGAGAAGACCGGCCCCCACAGACACGAGCAGGTACCGCTTCTTGGCCTGCATGTGTGCTGCGGGGGAGGAGGAGGAGGAAAGGTGGTGGGTTTCGGGGGGTGGGGGGTGGGAAGAACGAGAGAGGGGGGAGGAAGAGGGGGGGGGTAAAAGGAGGAGGCAGCAGGCGGGAAAGGAGGAAGAGGATGGTAAGGAAAAGGGAAGGAGGGAGGGGATGAGGAGGAGGGGATGAAGAGGAAGAGGGAGGTGAGGAAGAGGGAAGAGGAGGGAGATGGAGGGGAAAAGGAGGAAGGGGGATACGGAAAGGGAGGGAGTTAAGGGGGAAGAGCCAGGCGAGGATAAAGGATATGGGGAAGAGGAGGAGAGAGGGACGGAAGGAATACGACTCGAAGGAAAAGGAGGACGGGGAAAGAGGGAGGAGGAGAAACTAGGAAATGACGAGGAGGGGGGGGAGCAGGGAGGTCGACCCACAGGGCAGCCTCTCTATCCGCAGCTCGGCATCTTGGGATTTGGAGTCACTAGATAAATACAGCGAGAGGTCATGAGCTAGATTCACTTTCATTGCACATGTACTTTACATTATCAGAGATTAAGAATGTAACTTGGAGTCGAGACAAAGTTCATTTTATCCTATTATTTAAGCTTTCTAAAACCAGCATACATTATACTTTTAAAAGTTGATGTAGATTAAGGATATCTTGTAGAATGTAGCCAATATTCACAGTTTCACAACATTCTAAAGATTGAAAATATACTGTAACTTGCCTAGAAAAAGTCAGTAGACAGTTGTTCACAATAGCAATATCAGGACAGTCAGCAATGTCACAAAGGCATACCATCTAACAATAATCTCCATTCATATCACAGTTCAAACTTTTTGATTATGGACATGATGTTATGGTAAAATGTAAAAAAGCAAGAAAATGTAAAAGTGCTCTATCCATAGTATTAGTACTAGTACTTGTGCAATGATAGCATCTCACTAGTAGCCTAATAATTAACTTTTCAGGAGTCGCCAAAAGGTCAGATGCATAAAAATAACATGCATTTTGTCAAGAATAATATTTTAGTTAATCTATTTTCCAGTTTTGGTGGGTAGACCTCAGTCTAAAGGAGCACGAATTCGATCTTAGTTTTGATCATTATAGTGGAGAGCAAAGGTTAAAAAAAAATAAAAAAAAATCACCTCAGTGCATTCAGCGCTTCCTCTAAGCTGTTTGGTGAACTATGCGTAATAATTTATCACTTTGACCAAATCAATTCTTGTCAGTCTTTGCTCCACTTTGTCCCCAGAAACCGTAGTCGATAAGGAGGTTTGGAAATTTTGATGGTAGATTAAAATCCATACAAAAATCTGGCAATTTATTATGGATTTGGAAAGGTAGGCTACTTACTTAGTACAATATGACTTAAGAGCTTTTACGAATCTGTAGTTTCTTCTGGTAAATTCGGCATACACCTTATCCACCGTGAAGCACTTTATTTCTGTAAAATCTCAACTTTTACAACCGCCTTTCAGTCTAATTTTGTAAGAGAAAATTGTGGGAATAAACAGACAAACCAAATCTAGAGATTGCATTTATGGCAATAAATGGCATGGCAATAAATGCTGCTTGGTGAATTGAAAGTATGCCGAATTAAAGAGTGTCGTCTAAGGATTTGTAAAAAAAAATAAAAAAAAATAAAAAAAAATATATTGCCAGATTTTTATAATGGAGCTTTGGCATGATGATTTCTCCATATTAGAGAGAAGGGCACGTAACGGGGCTAGTAGCCTACTTTAGGGTTTAGTGGATTGACATATTGCGAATGACATAAATACAATTCATCACAAACAGTTTTTTCCATGGTGAAGTTATTCATAGGGAATCAGCCCATACCGCCCATCGCCGCTCGGGTCTACCTACCTGTTTACAGGGAACACCTGTGGTCCCGGGAAGGGCTCGGGATGCCCGCTGCTCTCCCCTCCAGCCTGAGCACGGCTCCACAGTTTGGAAACACATTCTCCGGCGACGCTCCCCCCCCCCGCCCCTGAAACACCTAATCACAAATTCAAGCAATTCCACAGAACGATATTTAAACTATTTGTGGATGGGTGTTCACTCAAGTCCGCGTCCGTAGGGAAGCCAAACAAGGTGCGCTGTCATCCTCCGCTGCGTCCCGGTCACAAAGTTTCCCCGAGAAAAAAACCCCCCAAAGAGTGATTTCCAGGTGTAGGACGAAAACACAGCTGTCTTTCAGTACGGTAGGTAGCCTATCCACGGTGTGAATTTAGACACACGCTCATCTTTTACCCTCCAAAGAACCCGTGATAACCATCGACCATCTCCATCCAGCATGAACTGATGTCGGCTATTAAACAAGGCGCACACGTCTCCAATCAAGACCCTTTTCAAAACAAGATAAGAAGCAAACTCCTCACTTCAGTATTTAAATCCACATTTCCACCGGTGCGTCTCTGTCCACGGTGGAAAAGTAAGCAGAAATAATCTCCCAGGTGAGTTGAGGGAATTTCGGCGCACCTGAACCTTGGATACGCGCATCAATAAAAAAAAATAAAAAAAAATCCGAATAGGAGCGACTTTACGGTCCGCGGCGTGGCAGGCAGCAGTCAGTCACTGCGGGATAAATGTAATGGATCAAATGAATAACATTATGGGAGTCGGGTTCTCGGGGGTTATTCCATCCCGACTACTGGCTTCCCGCGGACTCGCCGTCGCCCTCCCGTATCCCTCCTCCGCTGGATCCGAGCTGCGCCACCATGCAGCATCAGCAGCGCTCAGAAGCCAGAGAGCAGCGGCAGGCTGACAGAGTCGGGAGATGCAATTGGGTATGACAACGTATGGGCACTTGCCATACTTTAATCTAAGTGAGTCATGTAGTTTTTTTTTTTATCAATTTAATGGAGACGGAGGATCAAGCCAAATTGGCAGAAATGTACCTGGAAGCCATAGAGAATTCACGTCAGGGGAGCATTGAAGACCGATGTTCCCTCTAATCAGTTTGTCTTCGCCGCGTTCTCTCTCGTATCGCACAACGGGACGTCAAACTCCATTAACAAATCTGTCAATTTAATGTTGCGTTGCTTACCGGTGACTATAAAGATATTAGTAAACATGACTGAAGACATTTTTGGAATATCGAGGAGCCACTCTTCAATTCGGCGTGCATGCAACACACCAAGCAGCACTTATTTTAATAGTAATTTCAACTTTTTTAATTGGTTTGCTTCTCACTCTTATAATCTTGTCCCGCCAAACTTCACCGTGGCGCTCGGCATCGAGCAATTGGACACGATTATAAAAGTTGAGATTTTATTGACATAAAGTGATGCTTGGTGACTCATATGTACGCCGAATGTACCAGTGGACACAAACAATCCGTACAAAGTCTGAAGTCAGGTTGTATCAGGTATCTACGCTTACCAATAAGCAATTCAGCATAATATTACAATACTTTTGAATGGAGTTTGGCGTACATTTTTCTCCATACCAGACGGAAAGGCACGTATTGGGGATATGTTAGATAGTTTTATCACACTGACTTAATAATATCTTGTCATTCATCAGTTGTTGCTGTACTTTGTCACTAGAAATTTAGTCTATCATATAAGCCGTTTGGAAGTTTTCATGGTAAATTATATTAGAATGATGATATTTGATGATATTAGGAACTTTGCCATAGCTTAGACTATACCATACCATACCATATCATACCATAGACTATTTATGGTCCAAATATTTGGCCCAGTGAGTTAGCGCCCATTGTCCTGACCTCTGTCTCTCCATTCCTTTATTCATAACCCAGGTTGTAGTTTTTTGCACCGATGACTGGCTGAAGATAACTGATGTGTTGGCTATTGATTTTCATGTTACACGGGTATCTTGCTTTATGTCATTCACACACCTTTCTTTTGGAGCCATTTTAATATTATTCAAAATGTAATTAAAGAGAAGTCATGTACTCACTAAGCAAGGCTGTCAGGCTACAGGTTTTGTGCACCAGCCTCAGTGAAACACCATCATGTAGCAAACATTGCCATCTTGTGGTCCGTTTTGCAGCATCCTGTTAAAAGTGACCTGGCAAAGGTTTCCTCATTAGACATCCCTCTTTTCTGAATGCTATATGTTACCATCAGAGGTGTGGCCGAGTCAACTTTGCTCCGAGTTCCAAGTCAGTTTCACAAACACAAACACAAGATCTTTAGTCAAGACTTAAGAAACCTTTTCAAGTCATCAAAGTAGCCTACAAGTCAAAGTCAAGTGCCAAGTCACTTGAGTAAAGATCTCTTCCTGCATTTTGGTCAGGCATTAGACTAAAGTGAATTAGCAAATGCCAGAGAGGCTTTATTTCTAGTGTGTTTAGTAAGCCCGTATCTACTCTTGACATTAACCAATTTGTGGTACAATTATTACATAATAAATAGCCAGAAAATCAAATACAGACAGGATGTAGCAACACATCACCACATCACTAATAATGAAGATCAATTTTGAATCTCTTGACCAGTCAAAATGTTTCTAGAAAATGCTAATTTACAGTCATGCAAAGCATCAGTTTATGCATTAACTCTTTCTTTTCTTTATGTAATAACAATTGCACATCAAATTGGCTTATCTAAAGTGTAGATAAGGGCTCAATAAATATCCTGGAAATAAAACTTATCAAGAAGTGATTTCACTTCAAACATAAAAAGATGAGAGAAGAATTAACAAATACAAATTGGAATTGTCCTTGTAAGATATAGAATCACCATTGGGCTTACAAAATATCTCAAAACCCCCAAAAAATGGAACAAGGGAACAAAGGAACGAGTGACATGGAAAACAGAAACTAAATGATATCAAAACTTAGCAAGGAGAAAATGGTAAATGGATGAACAACTCATTGTACTTCCTGTAACAGGCAGGTTTAAATAAAAAAAATGTTTTTTAAAAAGTGTGATATAGATATTTACAGTGGCTTAGAAGCTCTGTCTTGTATTAAACACAAAAAAACAAACAGAATAACTTCATTGCTGTGGGAAACATTTTCAAGAGGCATACACACACCTTCCAATGCAGATGAGAACAGTGGAAACTCTGGATCTCAAAATAGGGAAGAACAGGAAACCACCTCATCTCCTCCATCCAGTTCCAAGGCCCCCTTTCCACCTGGCATTAAAACGATTGTGTCCTATATATGATTTAGCTGGTTCATATTTACAGTATATTTGTAAATCTGTCTCTGGTAATATTTACATCCTGTATAACTGACAGTAAACACCTTGTCTGGCTTGTTCCACATCAGCAAGTTGCTTCATAATTTATTTTTGACAGGTACGTTACTATCTGAGCTGCCTGGCGCCGGTTTGATTTGTATGTACTTGCTGGTTGGATCTGTGCAGAAACGATTATTTCTGTCTGACCATCTCCAGAGGTGGTTTGAGTGAGCAGATCTTCAGGACATCTTGGGTGCATTTAGTGGATTTGCTCTATCTGATTACAATTGGATCACCCAGGATGCAGGTTAAAGCCAAGTGTAAAGGCAGCCTTACACTATTTATGTCAAATGTCTCAATGGAGTATGTGAGGAAAAAACATGTTTACTTGTAGTATGGAGAGTCATTTATGCCCTAACATCCAGGCCCAGCTTGTGGTTGTAGGCATGCTACATCTACATGTTGTGTCTTTTAACCATAATTGTCACAGTATGCTGTGTTTCCCAAAAAGTAAACCACGTACTTCTTGAAAATAAATTACTAAAAAGTCACTCCAACAACCAAACCATACATAAAGAAGCACAAAAGGGGAATCTGAAAGAAACATATGGGACTGCTTAGAAACGAAGAAGGTTTATTTCTCATTTTACCACAGTAAACAGTTGGCGAATGAAAGACCAAAATGTTTTATAGCATGATTTTCATAAGGACATTTACATTTATTTACAGATGCAAATCCCCAAACAGTGCAATATCAGTATCACAGCAGAATGGCAAAAATCGAACTCTCCGGAGATTTCTGTTTAATTTTAATATATGAGATGAAACTTTAATGATCCTATTTGCCACTCCCTGGAGATGAAATAGTATTCATTCCACATTTCACAAAGGGAAAAGAAGGAAACCACCAAAGGTATTGTAGTTCAGTGGTTTCCTTTGTATGAAACCATGGAGATTGACCCTCCCTTCTCCAGCTCTACACTGAGTCCATTAGAGCTGTACTCAAAATCATGATTGTACTGCCAGTTACTCAAGATTTGTTGCCCATTCTTATGCATGGCTATAGTAAGGTTAATCCCACTCTGTATATCAGCAGCTGTGAACCTTAAAGAGTAACTAAACCCTGAACCCAAATCTGTGTAAAGCCTAAAATCTAATGGTAAAAAGCATGCGACTGAAACTGTCATCTGCTATTGGCTGATCTTTGGTGCCAGATGATGTCACCACCTGTTGTACTCCAATAAGCAATTCAGCAATGTTGTACCACCAAAGATCAGTCAATAGCAGATGGCAATTTCAGTAGCATGCAACTGGCTAAGTGAGTTTACTTAGCAAGTTTTGTTAGCTAACAGTGAACAGTAGTTCATTCTGCCAAGCAAGTGAGCCTTAATTTAGTTAAACAGTAATGTTAGCTCTTCTAATGTTAGCTATCTAACATTTTAAGGATTTCACTTTTAACTTAAATTGAATTATATCTGCTTGCTATCATCATTTACTGACTTATTTGACTAGAGTAAGAGGGGAATCAACTTCAAGCTTGTCAAACAAGCTAGCAAAAAAATGATATACACATGCTTGGTACACTTAAGCCCTATTCGCACCTGGGGACCTCTAGTAATTTGTAATAATTGCGGAGGTCGTCTGTGATCTTAATCCCGTGCAAATATGCCATGTCCGTAATTTGTAAAGTAAGAATTCCACCGCAAATTACCTACCATATTTCGCCAAACACAGAGGTCATGTGATAATATTAGCCCCGTGCGAATCGGCATTTCGGTGATTTGGGGTCGTATTTTTTTTTTCTTCAAGGTTTTTTGTTTTCTCCACGCCTTTTTTCTGCCTCTCATCCGGGGGATAATGTCAGTAAATTCGAGTAAAATACAGACTTTGCTTATTAATGTTAATAAGCGAATAGATAAGTGAATAGGGCTTTAGACTAGTTTGGGAGTCAAAGAGCAGCATTGCTCCGTCCACAGTGCGCTAGAGAACATTATTGCTCCCCCAAGAGCACCATTCCTCTAGTACAGTAACACTGATACTTGGGAAGCATGATCATAGATTAGTTCATAGATTACTTAGTGCCCCTTTAAATACTAGTCAAATCTGTAATCTCACAGCAACTACTCATCAGTGTGTATGTCCACAGGATTGTTCCTGTCACCAAACACTCTTGGCACACCTTCATTGTCCAGAAATCTGGACTATGTTCAAGTTAAGTAGCTCTTCATGGTTCCTTAAGTTTCTTCTTTTTTGTTGCTAAGGATGATGTGCAACATTTAACTGATTTAAAAGAATTACTTAGGATAAAAAACATGACATAGGGATAAAAACAGGTTTTTAAGGAACAATTCTAAGTACAGGACCTTAAATTAACGTGCTTCATGCAACCAGGCACTGATTTCCTCTGGGGGAGAAATGTAGAAAGTTGTTCTGACGTTTAAGTTTGTGGGAGGCACACAAAAGTTCAAATGGTTTTTGAAGATGATCAGCCACCCAAGAAGTGATTCCTGTGCTTGAGAAAAATGATTTGATTCAATTTAAATCTTTGTTTGGTATGCCATGTGGGGGAGTCATCTAAATGCTAACGATGTTGACTGAGTCAAATCGTAGGCTAGGAGCACATGTAATACAGATTTTTTTCCCCCACACATACTACACACACACACACACACACATGCACCAGTGGAATTGCAAGTAGAAAGTCAATGACTGTTCTGGCTTGCGATTGTTTCATCTAATGGGACAGCCTAACGCACATACACACACACACACACACACACACACACACAGAAAAAGCCAGCTGGGCCAACATCTACCACAATCTAGTATTGTTCTGTTCAGATGCTCGAGCTAAGGATTTGAGGCTGCAATGCAATTTTCAAACAATTCACATTTTCCGACCATCTGGTGCTATACAAAACACAGAAATGAGGCCGCTTCGCTGTAATTATTATCCGTATGAGAATCATAACAAACAAACTGAACAGCTAAAAGCCCACTCCATCTAGAGTGGTACGGGGTGCGTAAAAAGACAGATGGTGGTTCGCTACTACTCCATCATGGCCAAAGCAGCCTATCATTTTCTTTAATACACAGCCTATTAAAAAATCAGCAGAAACTTTTATATCAACGTTTTGTATGTTGTGTCGGTGGTTAATGTGACAAATTTGCATCTTCATTCTCTGATTTCTAGTTGATCATGTTCAAGAATGTTCATTGGGCAGCCCAAGGTCATAGGGATAACAGTGTGTATATGTATTGTTTTTTTGTTTCTTTGTTTTTTCAGACTGACATTGAACACACACTTATGAACAAATACATTTTTCACTGTTCATATTGGTATAAAATGACATGATGATTGGTAGCTTCTATCTCTATCCAAAGTGAACATTTCCCGTAAAACCTGTTGCTTCCGGTCCCCCCTCCCCCTTCCTGGCACCTTTGTCTTTACTGAAGAGGTTAAACATGATGTGATTTTTTTAGTGACAAGTGATTATTTTTCCATCTGCCTTTCATTCCTTCCACCATCTGCCATTGCCAGAAACTCTGAAAGCTTTAGCTCTGTTAGTGCTGAAAGAACAGCGCCTTTTTCCTATTTTGTGCCATAAAGCAATCCCGCAGATTTCCCGCCAAATCCAATTCGGTGGCACACAATGTAAAATACAGCATAGACAATCTTCTCAGCAGCGGTCTTGTTTATTTATGGAAATTTATGTCTCAAAATAAATGTAGCACTTTTAAGAATGGGTTTCTTAGTTGCTTTGAATCCTGCAAAGAGAGATCTTTATTGCTTCAAGGCATCTGGTTTAACTGAAACACCAGGCGCTTCATCATTTGACGACTAGTCAACAAGAGTGTGTGACTTCTATGTATTTTTCCATAGCTGAAGAATAGAATGCCACTTCCACTACACAGTTGAATGTACAGGCTCACAATAGATGTGAATGGAAGTTTTGAAGTAGCCAATCACAGAACACAAGGACCTAATCACAAGCAGCAGATGTTCTTTTTCTCTGAAATGAACCACTTATTTTGAAGCATGAAATCTAGTTAGTTGGAGTGGTATTCTCTTCAACATTTAATAACATTAGTGCGATGCCTGGGTATTGTGGAGGATTTGCCTTGGGTTCTTTATCTTAATATGCCACTGTGCAGTAAGGGGCAAACGCAATAGGGGCAAATGTTCTTTTTGGAAACCCTAAATGTGGAAACAGACAATATGGGCTCACAACACAGTAGGCCTATGTATAGAAGCTGGAGGTGAGCCATAATGCATTCAGTCAGTCAGTCGGTGTCTGTGGAATGGAGTAGCAAATTATTAAGGAACTGATGTTGTTTGTGTTTTGAAACACAGACATGTCACACTGACAGTAATGGCGTATTTCCACACATGCACTCCACTGTTACACTCTATTGTGTTAATGGCCTTCATTTTTCCTACCTCAAACAGTCATGGATACAGAGAGAGAGAGGGGGGGGGGTGCATGATTACACCCTGTCCACCAGTCCAACACTCAGGAGACAGCACTAAAACAACACTTAATTCTACTGTAGCACTGAGCATTGTAACAAGGGATGGCAAAATGGACAGTCACATGAAGCTAGTGCTGCCAGAAAAAGTATCGCTTGTCCTATTTGCAACTCACATTTACAGCTCCTCCTCAACAATCAACTGTATGATGATGGAATATAGTGCACGTAGATGGAATATAGTGTTTATTTCAACATTTCGTTTGGGGACAGGTGATGGACAAGGGAAGCTTTCTATCACTGCTTCTTTGTTGACTCCTTTACTAGAGGTAAGGTAATATAAATAGACCAACTTGTGTTTCATTGGTTAGAACATGTCTACCCTCAGCTTTTGAGTGAGGTATGGGTCACATGGGTCTTGACTAATGATCTCTTATCCAGCCATATTAACAGTTTAGTGTGGCGTCAGTCAGCAGCGGCAGTTTCACAGTCACAGGGAGCTGCGAGGTGAATGCATCAGGCTGCAGCGCTCCACTGCATCTGCAGCGCAAATTGATTTTTTGTGTCGCCACCACTCACTGACAGCGGGGGGCAGGGGGGATGTACAAGAACTCCCAACAAACATATTTGGGTCAATCGATAAGAGGGAGAGCTGCGAGGACTCAGGATGAAGAGAAGCAGGAATCCTCCCTGACCTCCTCTTCTCCCACTCCAACTCTTTCCTTCCCTGCCTCCCTCCTTCACTTTTTCTTACCCCAAGAGTCGTGACCTTTCGCCCAAGCTGGGAAATGTCAGAGGATGCTTGTAATGCTAGGACAGCTCACCGGGCAAAGATGGTTGGTTGCTATGGAGACAGTGTCACGACCTGAGTTCAATGAGACTTTGTTTAACCCCTCAGTCCCTGCATGCATGTGTGTGTACATGTACAACATGTCGCGGATCGTGGACAGTCCTTCAGATATGGAGGACAGTTACAAAATAAGCTGTGGGCCGTGTGGTGGTCTTCAGTCGAATAAGTAGTCTTGGACCAACAGCGGAGGTTTATCGAGGAGGGACTAGTTGAGTGGCTTCATTACCTCCACTGCAAAAATTCCATATACGCCAATGATTCTTCTTGACATGGTGAGTGCCGTCCGCCATCAAGTAAGACTGCTGCCTTCACTGCTCTATGGGTCTTCAGGGAGCATCTACTCTCCTCAAGACAAGGCAAGGGGACACTGAGAGGCAAGGTCAATGGACCGAGAACTGGCAGCCCCCTGAAACTCCACCTTCATCTGGTTGTCTAGAGTCCATCTCCTAATACTGGAATCTGGATTCAGAAGTCAAAAAATGCAGCACGATCAAAATGAAGTCTCCATCACACAAGCTAGGCGTGGGGCAGAGTGCTGGACAGACCACCGGTTGATCTGAACATTTCAACACCCTCCTCAATCAAAACAACGCGACTGACCCCACTGTCCTGCACCAACTCCCAAAGCTCCCACCTGTGCGTGAGCACGATGATCCACCCAGGTTCACGGAAGTCCTTGCAGTGGTAAGAAGCCTCAAGAACAACAAGAGTGCTGGTTCTGATGGAATCCGTGCTGAGGCTCTGAAGAAAGGTGGCTGCCTTCAAACTAAAAGTCTCCACCAACTCCTGTCAATATGGGTACACAAAACTGTCTCACAAGTCTGGAAAGTGTGACAGGGAACATACTAACAAGTTATGGCTTCAGGAAGGACCAGTCCACCTCCAACATGATCTTTGTCCCGCACCAAATGCAGGAGAAGGCCAGAGAGCAGAACAAAGACCTGTTCATCACTTTCATCGACCTGGCCAAGGCTTTCGACACCACTGACCACCAGGTCCTCTGGATCATCCTGGAAAAGCTTGGGGTACCACCAAGGTTTCTCAGCATCCGTGATTGCCAATGCAACACAATCCCCCTCATTTCCTGTGCAGGTAGGAGTGAAGCAGGGGTGTGTACTGGCTCCAATGATTTTCGACCTCTTCCTGGCAGCAGTCATCCTCCTCTCCCACAAGTCCCTCAGCCTCGGCGATGGTGTCCAACTACAATTTAATCTGGACAGCAGCCTCTTCAACCTCTGCCACCTGCAAGCCATCACCAAGACCACTACTACGGCAATTCATGAAGTACAGTACGCTGATGACTGTGCCTTCTTAGCCCACACCCCTGATGCAATGCAACACACCCTGGATGTTGTATGTGCAGCCAACCATGCCCTCAGCCTACAAGTCAACAACAGGTGTATTGTACTGTCTAATCAGTACAACAGGAATATTGTACTGGCTGTACTGGGGTGTGTAGGCCCAAAGATCCAATGAAGACAAGATGCAAGGGGAGCTCACACTCACAAATGGAAGAAAAAAGTTCTCAAATGGAGATTTCTCAATGGAATGTTCCAATTTTTTTCAATTTTCCATTTTTATTCTACATTTGACTGATAAAGTGATGTGTCCTCAAGTGAAAATACCTTGCATCTACATACTTGAGACGGAGGACACTGTGGCATGGGGTGCGCCGTCGGGGGCCAGACAGAATGAGGCAGAGTCAGGATGAGTGGAAAAAGTCTGCATGGGAGCATTTATTTTAACACCAAAACAATTTAGCAGGCTGGAGTGGTGTTAACACTCGCCGCCATTGGACTCTGGCGCAGCGGAAACGCGTTCTCTGGAGTGATGAATCACGCTTCACCATCTGGCAGTGCGGGTTTGGCAGATGCCAAGAGAACGCTACCTGCTCGAACGCGCAGTGCCAACTGTAAAGTTTGGTGGAGGAGGAATAATGGTCTGGGGCTGTTTTTCTTGGTTCGAGCTAGGCCCCTTAGTTCCAGTGAAGGGACAAGTTAATGCTACACCATACAATTCAATTCTAGACGATTGTGTGCTTTCAACCTTGTGGCAACAGTTGCGAGTCCTGACCTCAACCCCATCGAACAGGTTTAGGATTGGAATGCCGACTGGGAGCCAGGCCTAATCGCCCAACATCAGTGTCCGATCTCACTAATGCTCTTGTGGCTGAATGGAAGTAAATCCCCACAGCAATGTTCCAATATGTAGTGGAAAGCCTTCCCGGAAGAGTGGAGGCTGTTATAGCGGCAAAGCGGGGACCAACTCCATATTAATGCCCATGATTTTGGAGATGGTAGCTGTGTGTGTGTGTGTTTGTGCAGAGGGTTGCATACCCCACTGTGCCACAAAAGGAGATTAGTTTAATTTTCCACAACAAGAGGATTAGAGAGGGAATTGTGTGTGTGTGTGTGTGTGTGTCTGTCTGTCTGTCTACATTTGTGTGTGTGTGTGTGTGTGTGTGTATGCGAGAGAGAGAGGGAGAGAGAGAGAGAGATGGAGGATCATGACTCTGACAAAATGTTTTAAATTTTTTCAAACCAGTCAAAAACCAGCAAAGGGAATGAAATTGGAAAATCCACCGAAACATGACCGTTCTCTAAAACACAGATACATTTTAAACCAAGCTTAGTATAGAGGTTGCATACTAACCTTATTTTGTTCATATTTTCATACTTTTCATTTGTTATATAGCATATATCTTGACATTTTTCTACATAATATGTTCTAGTGTTGTAATTGTGGGTTGTGTTATGTTTAATGCCCCCCATTTGCTTTATTCTTATTTATGTTCTATTTACTTTGCTGTATCCTGTGACTTTTTGCTGTTACGAGTTTCATCTTATTTTATCTGAAGGTAGAAAAATGCATTCAAGAGTCACAGCAGTGTTACACTCTGACTTACAATGGACTTGGCCATTTTGTATCTTTCAAAGCAAGCATTTGGTTAAATACAATTAGGGAGTTCAAAATTGTGCAGGTAAAATGAACCCAGATTATGTACTTCTGAAGAGCCTCTGGGCAAAGCACTGACACCTAAGCTTCTCACTGCGGACAATCCTGTGCATGAAAATACCTTGTCACGTCTACCACGCTGTCAACCATTTCTCTTGGTTGGAAGTGCAAATCAGCTTGGAGGTGACTGGTTTATCTACCCACTACTTTTTGTGAATATTTGCTCGGATACATAAATTCCCCCGCAGTTTCCTCATTAAGTATTTTCAGCCTTAATGGCTTGTGATGGAAACTGTAAATTCATGTTAAAATGAAGTGGCCATCTTGAAGTGTTGGCATTTCAATTATCCACAACACCCTGCGCAGTACACTCTGTCATTCTGTCGACTTTAATGTTTCAATAGTCTGCACACACACACACACACACACACACAAACATACATAAGCATTTAGTGCAAATACACGCACATACACACAGATTTTTGATTTATAGCATAAGCAATGCTTCAGTGACTAACTAGTGTAAAATGTTCATGCAAAGCCAAAGGAATGACATTCTCATACATTTTCAAGTGAGTCTGGGAAGAGGGGATAATTTAGTGGGTTAATCCATTTGAAGAGCAAGCAGGCATTCGGGAAAGCATGAATCATGAAGCTGATGTTGACTGTAATACACGATAATCTTGATCAACATGATGCCTGTATCCATACTACTTATATTTCACATTTTGGGTGTATTTTCCTATCGTACATATAGCATTTGCATTCTTTTGTTCTTTGTCTTAGTACGTTCCACTGCAATTTTGCACTCCTGCATACTCGCTGTAATTCATACGTTTTATTCATATCTTTATACTCAACACGTTCTATTATTGTAACTGTTGCTTTATGTATTTGCTCTATTCATATTTCTATTGTTTCTTTTCTGTATCCTATTACTATTTGCTGCTGCACAACCCAGCTTCCCCATGGATCATTTAAGTTTCATCTATCTTTACTATACTAATAGCTTTACTGTATGGTCATGAAAGACATAGCAGCACTGCAAATTTAATAATTTCAGTCATTTGAAATGTCATGTTTGGGGTTTTTTTTATTACATAGTATGCATGTACTGTATATCTAGTACCATGACTTGCATTTTGAGTGCAGTGGCAGAAAATGTAGCTTTGACTTTGGTTTCTACTGACAAGAGGGAGATCCCAGTGGCACAAAACATTATCCAACTGCTCTATTGTTTGTCAATGGTGACCCATACATGACCATGTTAACATAGTCAACCCTCAAGAGAGTCAGGGGGCAGAGAAAATCCATCTAAATGCATTGAAATGAATGCATCACACCTATCCTTTCCCCTCATGGAACTCATATTGTATATTCAATCAAAATAAGAATACAAGGAAAATAATAACCTTACAATCTTTCTACCTACCACCCGTCTTTCTCCGTCTCTGTGTGCTTGTCTTTCTAATGCTGCGTTCAGATCATATGGGAATAACCATCAGAATGACCAGATGGTTAAAAGCAACAACTTGCTGTGGACTCGGGTTGCTCCTGATTAACTTTTTCACACGGACAAGCACTTAGTGAGTGATACATTTGAGGTCATGTTTTACAGCAAATACATTATTGCCATTTCAAAAAATAGTTATTCATATAGTTAGTCATGGCATTTTAAGACTTGATTTTGTTTGTAGCCTATCATTCCCTTCACTTGACTAAAGGTGTTTCCTTCTTGGCGACATCAGAAGTCACCACCTGAAAACTGAGGTGAACAGCATCGTCAAGGAGAAAGCTTGTATCTACCGTTTTTTCACATAGGACCTGAATGCAGCATTAGCATTGGACCCTGATTTCTCCGACATCCTGTATTCCAACATCAGCAACAAGGAAACACTTGTAGCCCAGTGTAGGGAATGATGTATTCATTTCAAATAAAACTAACAAAATGAGCAATTTTCATCACATAAATCATGTGTGATCTCTTAAAAATGCCATAACAGAACATAATTACTTGCTGGATTTTCGGTTGTGGTTTGCGATGTTTGCTTTGCCGTAAAACTCAAATGCAAATGCAAAAAAAGTGTGAAAAAAGCTGATCAGGAGCGACCAAAGTCCACAGAAAAACTTCAAATCACGGCGTCTTGACAGCTTCAAAAAAACATCCGAGGTGTGAAAACTTCCAGGCCGTCGCTTCTGGCCGTCACGCCGCCGCGACTGCTATTCCCACGTGCGACCTGAACGCAGCGTGAGCCCAACCTCCTCTCTCTCTCTCTCTCTCTCTCTACCACCTCCATCCCTCCCTCTCTCCCTTTTTTCACTCCATCACTTCTGATACAGAGAAGATAAATCAAGTGCCACGGGGTCCGTTGACGTTGGGGGGGGAAATAGATTGGCCGCTTTCAGAGAAAACTCATTTTCCCACTTCCAGGTAATAAAGTACACTATGTGGTTCAGTTTCTTTCTTCTTCTGGTTTTTTTTTGGGGGGGGGGGGGGGGCTGTAGCTGGAGGTTTGCCACCCCATCCTCCTCCCCGTCGCCTGTCACTCGTTTGTCTTGACAAATGGGGGGGGGGGGGCGTTCGGCAGCAGACGGTCATTGTGAGCGGGCCAGCGCGCGCACACACACACACACACACACACACACACACACACACACTCAGTCTGGGCTTTTATGCTAGAGGCACATGGTGCAGCCAGCTGAACAGGTGCACTCCGCTAATAAACACAGCAGCAGCCGTGAATCTGCTTTTATTTTGCTGTCTGTAACGTCTCTATCTCTCTCTCGCTCCCTCTCTCCCTCTATAAACTCCTAACCACGGGCGGAAAATTCACTAAAGCCTCACTGTGGCAAAGTCACTGGCATCTAATATCTATTTACCACCAAAACTTCCAAGTCTGCTGATAGAAATGGACTGGAAATGACAAGATATTATTTGGTCAACGTGAAATTATTAGGTGTAGAAATCACCAAAATATCAGCTAATTTGTTTCAATGGCAGCAGCAAATAGTAATAGAATACAGCAGGGGGAAAAAAAACATAAAATACATAAAAAATAGACTATAGCCAATTGGGGTTATATAAACATATCCAGTTTCAACATGTTAAGTAGAATATCCATGGAAAGTATGGGTGCTCTAACTCAGTGGTTCTCAACGTGGGGTCCGGGGACCACCAGGGGTCCTTGAGGGGGCTCCAGGGGGTCCCCAGCGAATTGATAAATTATTAAACATCACCATTATTTCATTTAGAAGAAGTGAACACAATTAGAGAATGTAGAAGAATGACTGTTTTGATCATAGTTTCACTGTTATCTCTCTACCTACAATACAGATAGTCATGGAATTTTGTCATCAAACGGGGGTCCGTGGCCCTAATGTGGACTAAATTAGGGGTCCTTGATATGAAAAAGGTTGAGAATCACTGCTCTAACTATCCCTTTTCGCCTCTACTGTAGGCTATACCTCTCTTTTTCCCCTTCTCCCCCTCTCTTCTTTCTCTTTTTATCTCTTTTTATCCATACGTATCCGCCCTCGTCTCCTCTCACCTGGAGGGACGTTTTTTGACTGAACGCGTGGTTCCGCCACATTGATCAGTGTTGAAACGCAGAGTCTCGGGGGTGGGGGGGGGTGGGGGGGGGGGGGGAGCTCCAGGCCGTCGGGGATGTCTCTCTTTCCGCTGTAATTCAATCGCTAAAGAAGCTCCGCGGCAGAAATCCAACGCGAAGGCGGCGGCAGCGGCGGCGGACATCGAATCAAAGCCACAATTTGGTCCACGGAGGAATAAAATGAAATTCTGTTATTCCATTCTGTGTGTAAGGTTTGCTGAATGGAGGGTAGAGTACGTTTTGAAGAGAAAATGATATCGGGGACTTCATGGAAACTTGAGAGTGGCTTCATGGCAGGGTTCCTACACATTTTCAATAAAAGAAAATCCATACTTTTTCCAGACCTTGATTTGTTTTGAAGATTTTGTCTGGTGTTCAATATGATTTACGCAGACAGACATCTTGCCCCTGCTAACTAGGTCATATCACTGTATAGATGAAGATTGTTCTTCACAGCCACAAATATCAGAATATGTGAGATGATTGGCAGTGTTCCTACACGGTTTCCATTTTAAAATTCCATATTTTTCCCAGACCCTATGTTCTTGACTGGATTTGATTTTGGTCGGTATTTGGGTAATGGGTAATAAGAGCGTCCCTCTATCTGAACATTATTCTTCACATGAACAAAAACTGTGGACTCAAAGTGGCTCTACAACAACATAAAAACTGTGTGTATCGGACCTGAACCACGACATTTTCCATACTTTTCCAGACATTTTTTTTCAAATTCCCAAACTATTCAAGACCTGGAAATGATCAAATTCATTTTTCATACTTTTCCAGACTTTCCAGACCTGCGTAGGAACCCTGTCCTGGGCAGTAAAGTGATAAAGATTCAGTTAAAGAGCATTTGGATTCCTCTGAAATTGACCGTTAGGTTGTAAAGGTAGGCATTTTCCGAAGAATTTCCCAGTACTTTTTTCATAATTTTTTTAAATTGATGAGGCGTTAGCTCTCAAAATCAATGAAGATCTAAGCTATGCTAGCAGGGCCGCTAACGGCTTCTACAGAATAGCAACCTGAAAGTCAATTTCGGTGGAATTCACCTGAACAACGATGAATAAAATAAAGTTAAGTAATAGATGTGAAGCGGAGGAGAAGGAAGTCTTAATTCGGACTCATTCCAACTGTGACTTTCTTGGAAGGATTCACAAAATCTCGCATCACAAAATGCTAGCGGCGCAGAAATTAGCGTTAGCCTCGGTGAGCTAGCTACAACGCAGCTACAACAACAAAGCGGAAGTATAAAGGCTACCGTCAGCCATGTTTGAGAGAAGGTTCTAGTCATTATGTCGGAATTAAAAACATCCCTCTCGGTTGAACTCAAGCGTAAATACATTTGCCTTTGTGCGTTCTGTGGCAAATAAAAGTGTGTGAGAGCAGATATTTGTCAGGCGTTTTGTTTTTCCGCTCTACACTCGGTTACCCACAGGCTCCAGCGGGCTCACGGTGATTTTTTATAAGCGAGCACAGACTCAGGGAAAAATGTAATAAATGTGACATGGTGTCTGGTTGCTCTCAAGTGACAGTTTGACTCCGGTACTGTAAAATGCTAGCGTGCGCAGGCAAGCTTTCACACACACACACACACACACACACACGGAGAGAGGTGTATAGATATACGCACAAATGCAAACTCAACACTTACACTTATATACACACATTCGTGGGCGCGCACATACACACACACACACACACACACACTGTTGGGTATGTGTGCGGTAAAGCTGGATATGGTGTTCTAATGTGTCTGCCTGCTCTCAACAGTGCAGTGGGGAATCAATGTGTCACTTTAATACACACACACACACACACACACACACAGAAAGGTGCATAGGTATAGACACTAATGCAAACTGCCATTGTACATGCACACTATATATGTGGGCACACACACACACACACACATTCTCATACATACTATTCATTGCTACAGTCCTTTTTGCAGGGGAACATTACTACTACTACTAAGAAACATCAGTAATGTTATTTTACATTAACTGTTCATTAACTAATGTTAACTAATGCATTTACTAACATGAATTAAACATGAATGAACAAAGATTAGTTCATGTTAAATGCACATGAACTGCATTAATTAATGTTATACATGTTTGTTAATCATATGAACTAATGTGTTTACTAACATGAATTAAGCAAGAACAGTGACATTAACAAAGATGAGTTCATATTAAATGCACAATAAACAACTTATGTGATTATGTGAATAAACTTTTGATGTTGGGTAACGGTTGTGACTTATTGACAACCATTGTTACGCTTAATGTAAAGTGTTACCATTATTTATTTTCCCAGTAACCAATAATAATCAATAATAATCTTACAGTTACCAATCATTTATTTTCTTATAACCCTCCCAAAATGTCAGATTCAAGTTGAATTATCCCAAAACTCGATCCCAGCCCTATCCGTTCAATTCATTTTCAGCATATTTAGCCATCATCCTCTCACACCAAGATAGCTTGGATGAAAAAAAAGCAGAGGAGTGGAAATATTCTCGATCGCTTTGATTTGATTTGATTTAGCGAAAGGATGGGACACTGAGCGTCGACCCATTTTCGGACCGGAACGGAAAAATAGTAGAAGAAATAATGGCTAATAAGTACATTTTGAACCCAACACTGCTTTGAAGGGAAGCGAGGTTGGATATCACAGCCTCCTCCACCTCCACCTCCCTCCTGAACTTCCGCTCTCTCTCTCTCTCTCTCTCTCTCTCGCCCAAAAGATGGACCCCATCTCGCGGCCACGCCACTAACTCATTTCTCCGTCAGAGACTATTGATCTTTTTTTCTCGCCCGCCGCGGCTATGAATAAATCACACGACGGGGACGAACACACTGCTGCGGCTGGGCAGGGACCGGAGGGCGGTGGGGAGAGGAGAGACCGGCTGTGGCTGGAGAAACCGTGTGACCGTGACTTCACCTTTGGGTGTCGACCGGGTCTGCTTGAAGCCCGGGCCAGGAAGTGCGATTTCAGGGGTGACTTAGAGTGGTCCGGTTTTTTTGTAGGCCAATGTGAAAGCTAACTACAATGGATTTTTTAATGTAGTTTTGGACTGATGTCAAAAATAAGCTCTGTGTTTAACGCAGGCTTGTGATATTCATACATTTTGTTATATGAATTTTAAAGCATAATTGTAATCCATATTAGCGAAAAGATAACGCTAGGCTAACCTGTGAGAGCATTCCTCCAACATCACTGCATCTCAGCTTCAGGCGAGCTAGCATGCTAGCAAATTCAAAAACCTACAACTTCAAAAACGAATATTGGAAAAAGCTATAATAAATCTATAATATAAATTGAAAAGAGTGCGAGTACTACAGTTCAGAGGCTTTATGGCGGGCTATTCTGTGTAATGTGTTATTGTGCGGCAAACCCATTGTAGCTCAATTTCTATGACAGTTAGCCATTTGTTAGCAACTTACTTTATTAAAGCGCATAAAACCTTAAAATTCACGAATGGGATGTTTAGTGGTGTATTTTTATCTCACAGAATCGTGAAACTGTCTTAAGCTTGTCTTAACCACACACCTTATTTCCAGGCTTTTAACCAAAACCCTGTTCAAATCCTCATCACTTTTCAGCCGAGGGAATATGGCTCAAAAATGCTGACTCACATCCAGGGTTTGGGACTCAAAACTAAGACACTTTTTTTTTTTTTTTTTTTTTGTCTGTTTGCTTTGTTTTGCACCTTACTTGTCCTGTTCCATCTAGTTTGTAGTTGTGTAATTTCACTAAATTCATTAATAAAAAAAAACAAAACAAAAAAAACTAAGACACTCAGCTGCGGTTTAGGCCTGGTGGAGATGGATTGATGGAGGGATGGATAGATGGATGGATGGATGGATGAAACACCATGGCTACTTCTCTCTCTCTCCCTTACATCCACACAGCACTGTGTTTCAAAGACAAGGGGACTGATTGGCTCATCATGTGGGAACGAGTCCAGTCTTGTTTAAGCTGTCTGTTCCGTCCAATCATTACAAACATTTGCAACCGTTTTTTGGCATTTTGACTCATAACGTAAATGTGAATGCGAGACAAATCGACAATTTTCTGTATTTTGTATATATTTCCCCCCGTTTTGGCTCCATCTTCGGGGGGGGGGGGGGGGGGGTCAGCGGTGAGTTTTTCATCGTCCTCCTCCTCGCTCCCCCCAGTCAGCGAGGTGGAGATTTACATTTCCGCTGAGTCAGCGCTTCCCCGACGCCCCGCCCCGCCAAATCAAATGTCACACCATCTCCCGGGGTATTAATCACTCACACACACACACACACACACACACACACACACACACACACATACACATAGAGACATATACATTCAGGCACAGACACAAAAAGGAAAGGAGAGGAACTGGGAGGAAAGGTCACTTGGTAGGAGGGTTGGTATTCTGGAAATGTATACAATTGCAAACTCAGACACACACACACACACACACACACACACACACACACACACACACACACACACACACACACACACACACACACCGGCTTCAAGTGTTATCAGCAACTCTCCATGAACATGTTGCTTCTTGCCCTGAACTGCACTATGCTCTTCCTCTTTATTCTCTCTTATGTGTATGTGTGTGTGTGAGTGTGTGTGTGTGTGGACAAGTCTGGAGGTTATTATGGGATAGCTTCAGCAAGAGCCTCGCCTTTCTCAGCGGCTCAGAGATGTATGATAAGCACATTACTTGGCAGTTTTCCCACTTAAATCCCTCCATCTCTGTCAGTTTTAAAACAAGCGAAAGGAAACAGAAGTCAGCAGTTTGGCCCGTTTCTTATTTGTAATAAGCAGCACCTACTTCACCCTCATATCATAACCTATTATATATATAAACCTATTCAGCTGTGTCAGTCAAAAAGTACTTTACTGTTAGGATCCTTGGTTTCAGGAGCTTTAGGTGGTCTAAATGCTGTTTCAGAGGCTTTTCCACCCTGATAACAATACAATTCTAGGGGAAAACACTAACACTTAAGATTTTTTTTTTTTGCATGAACTCGGCAGTTTCCATCCAAAAATATCAGTATAGAGTTATGACATATACCAGTGACATGGGGCTTAAGCAGCAAAAGAATAGCAAATAACTGATGTCCTTAAAGAGAAGTACAGAGAGGATTTCTCTGGCCGCGGGATGGATGATTTAAAAAAAAAAAAAAAAAAAAAAAAAAACAGCACACTCAGCAGAATTGTGATGCAAAAATAGCACTTTTTATTCATCTGACTTAGTAAATATTCAGACACAAACTTGACCTTTCACAAAAATGCAATATTGCTGACCAATCCATACGAAAAGGAGGCCGAGGCAATAAATACAATGTGCATGATACCGCATAACATTCATAGATATAAACTGTATATATTTTTTATCTAAGACGCTTCTGAATGCATTAGGACCGTTTGCTACTACAATGAATGAAGTGATAGCCGTTTAAAATATTTGTCCACATCACATAATCGCAGATAAACAGCTGTGATGAATGAAAATCATAATGGAATAAGGGATTATCTATAACTGTCGGATTCAGTATTCAGTCAGAAAGCGATGCCGCAGTTTGTGGCCGATCAGTCATAAGCGACAAAGAAATAACAAAGAAGATTAAAACCGACAACGGGATTATGAAATCGATTTCAGTCCGGGTGTTGGACGGAAAGGCAGAAAGAGACAAATTATATGAGAGAAAAAAAAAGACAGCAACAGAGACAGAGAGAAAAACAAAATGATGGGGATACAAATCTGCTGTTTCCATTCTGCTTTTCTAATTTGATACATAATTTAAAAAAAAAAAAAAAAAACGCTTGGATGGAAACCCAGCTGCTCTGACTTTCGGTCTCTTTCTCTTTGTCCCTCTGTTTCTGTCTCTATCGCTCTCCCTCCTAATTCCCCTGTTTTTCTCTAGGGATCCATGTCAGCTATAGCCAAATTATGATGATTGACATGCAAATGAAATATCTGATAACCAAATGAGCCTATGACTCAGTACGCAACCAAACAGTGGATTGCGGGGGGAAAAAAAAAATTCTGCCGAGGCCACGATTAACTACATTCACTTACTTACTGTTGCCTTGTTTTGGTTCTTTTGCGTTTCGTTTTCATTATTTGGCGCACGTAATTTCATAATTTGGGCGAACAAATGAACATGTGCCCACAATTTCATAAAATGTGCGGAGGTCTTTTAAAGCGTTAACTGATTTCAGCCCCGCCGTGATTGAGTCAACTCGATTGCACGGATATATTTCATTCAATTGGCCTGATATTTTGTTCGGTAAAGATTTATTTAGTTCGATTTATTTTAAGTTTTCCTTAAAATATATATAAAGTATAAGTATAAGTATAAGTATAAAGTATATCGGAATTTTGCAGTCAACATGTAGCGCATGGTGCGGCTACAATGCCTCTAAATATAAACCAATTCTATTATATTAACACTTTACAATAAGGGTACATTAATTAAGGGTTAGTTAATGCTTAATTAACAGTTAACTAATGTGTCTGGTAATCATTTACTAATGGTGTTCATGTTAACTAAGCTATTAATTTATCATTATTTAATAGTCATCTTTATAAACTATTAAATAATGTATAAATTAATACCTTACTTAACATGAACATATTAGTAAATTATTACCAGACACAATAGTTAACTGTTAATTAAGGGTTAGTTAATGCTTATTAAGTGTTACCATTACATCTACAACATCTGTATGTATTCACACATTCCCGATTCAAGCGCACATTTTATGGCAGTGTATTGTGGGAAATGGTGTTCTCTTTCACTGAGATCGCTGCCAGATAGTGAGCAGAGTGAGAAATTGGGGGGGGGGGGGGGGAATAGGGAGAGATAAGCTGTGTTTCCATCCGACTGTCATGCGACTTTTGACAAAACGAAAATTGAAATTGAGAATTTAGGAAAAAGAAAACACGTCACCAAAAAAAATCTATAGTACTTCAAGAAATGATTCGTATTATAAGAAGTCGGAAGTTAGAAGAAGTAGAAGTTGTTGATGTTCTTTGGTGTCAGCTAATGATGGCCATGTGTCATGCTTACATCTGCAGACAAAGACATGCACTTACATACAGTATATTCTAATGTACTGGCCTATAACAACCATGACTGGGACTCTTCATACATGGGAGAAACAACAGGGGTGACATTTCTGCGACATTTCCGAATCTATCTAAAAAAAAAAATTGCCGTTTCCATTCAGCTTTTCCGATTCGATACGCGCTCATTTGCATAAAAATACTAGGACGGAAACCCGGCTTGAGGGGGAAGAATAAGAGATAGAGAGAGACCGATGGACGGGGAGGGATCAGAAGAAGAAGAAGAACACCCCGACAAAACCAATCTCGCCCGTCGGCACGGGTCAGCGCTTTCACACGGGGGGGGGGGGAGAAACGGGATCCTTTCTCTCTCCTTCACACGGACGGGTGGGGGGGGGGGGGGCTTCTCCTGAAGAGCCGCCGTTATGAAGAAAAGCATTCTGCAGTGGGGGGAAAAAAAAGAAGAAGAGAAGAACCAACGCGTGCGAGTTGGCGGGAGATATTCATCTGGGATTTAAGAAGGAAGCGGCGGTTTTGCCTTTCCGGAGAACAATGGAACATCAATACTGTAAATCATAACCATGTTCATTTTGAGACATTAGTATAATTACTGTTGGCAGCCTCTACCAGCCTCTACACTGCATATTACATTGTGAGCTATACTGCTGAAACGACTAGTTGATTGATCAATTAGTGGATCGACAGAATTTATTATAATTTTTAGTCATTCATCAAGTAAAAATACCAAACATTTGCTGGTTACTGCTAATATTTGCCGCTTTTCTCTGTTTCATATCATTATAAAATGAATACTTTAGGTTCTTTTTTGGCTGCTGGCCAGACTAAGTAAGCAATTTTAAGAATCACTTTGGGCTCGGATAACTTACGATGGGCATTTGTCATTATTTCTTTTTTACATTTTATAGACTAAAATGATCGATTAATCAAAAAAATAATCAATAAATGCAGCTGGATTTGACGGGAAATCTCATGTTCTCGGGAAATCTCACATCATTTCGCCAAATAGCATTTTTATTGATAGAAGAGAACATAGCGGAGGGATACCATTTAGGAGAGGTAGTTCCTGTTTGGGGGACCGGATCTACTTTTACTTTTGAGTACAAATTTGAGTGTAAATCAAGAATAGAAATGCAAAGTGAGGAACAGACTAGTTACTGGTTTATTGGTTTAACGTATTAAATGTCAGTTTTTCATGGCTCATTCAAGCAGTACAAACTCATCTGATCTTGGTGATTAGTTTCTATTCTGGTTTTCATGACGTTCAAAGTGCTGAATAAACCCCATGTTAAAACTAGGTGGAATACTGCTTTAAATGGATATAGAAAGCAGAAGTCTGGATCGGAGGCCTTCTCACCAGAGTAGATGTCATTGAGGTTCTCCAGTTCATCCTGGACCCGGAGGAGGAGCAGGTCCTGCAGGATCTGCTGCTGCTGCTCCTCGGCCTCCACCCCGAGACGCTCCAGGTGATGCTCCTTCATCCTCAGCAGCGCGCGGCCTGGGAGGGAGAGGTGTGTGTGTGTGTGTGTGTATTTATGTGTGTGTGTGTAGAAACAGTTATGGATGGATGAGAAGGGAAAACAAGAACAGAGGGAAGTGCAGGTGCAGAGAGGTGAGGAATAATAAACAGTGTTTTTCCCCTGGGATTTTTTTTTTTTTCCCCAGCAGCGCATGTGTTTTGCAGGGGGGTTCCTCGGGTTTAACACACACACACACACACACACACACACACACACACACACACACACACACACACACACACACACACACACAAACACCTGTGTACCAAGACCAAAACTTAAAGAACTGACTTGTTGAAGTTATAGTCAAAAGATACATTCACTAGTAATCACATTCGGTTTCAAGCCGTTCCAAATTTCAAATTTTTTCCTTGCAAATTCAAGTTTTGAATTCACTGATTGAGCAAATTCATTTTTGTTCCGAATTAAACAGTTCAATATGACAAATTTTAATTTATGCAAATTTAAATTCAGCCTCTGCCGGCACTAATCTCTTTCCATAC
Organism: Centroberyx affinis; assembly: GCF_046629955.1. Classification (NCBI taxonomy): domain Eukaryota; kingdom Metazoa; phylum Chordata; class Actinopteri; order Beryciformes; family Berycidae; genus Centroberyx; species Centroberyx affinis. The sequence continues at coordinate 16,301 of NW_027280189.1, read as the reverse complement.
CTGCAGCATACAAAGACTGAGCAGTTTGACATCACATCTTTATCTAATGTATCTTGCATTATATTATCTTTTATTATGCTGTATTAATTACTGTATTGTCATGTTTTAACACCATTTTTGCTTTGGCTACATTCTACATCTGCAGTGTAGTGTGCATCCGCTAATGTAAGGATTCTGAATTTGAAACAACAGGAGAAAAGTATTAACTATATGTGAGAGCTATAAATACTGATTTGTTCTTTCTATATCCAGCATGCATGACTCATTTATTACTGCTTACTTGAATCCATTCATCGATTACTCATTCTTTTTTTTTTCCATCTTTATAAAGAAACAATACAGAAATACCTGTTGTTTCAATGCACACACACACACACACAGTCATACAAATGAATCAGATGTTTCCTGCTCATCTGACATTCATGCCAATACAGAGACTTGAATGTGTCACTTGTACCTGATATAGCATGTTCAATGACGGCCGTGTGGAGCGTGCTCAGTTGGGCCGGGTACTGCTCCTGCACCCAGTCCGACACCTCCTCCACCGACCAGAATGACACCCGCTTCGACAAGTCCATCACCCCCCGCAAGCTCCTCAGCAGCACCCTGAAAAGGCAAAGATCAGGATTTTGTTAAGAGACTTCTGAAATATACACACAACACTATGAATTATTTTCATCAGGGATGAGACGATATATATCGGAATTCAATATATCGCGATACAAAGATGTGACAATACGTATTGTGGGGCAGAAAAATGAATCGCGATATTAGCTCCATGTTATTCTGCTGTAGTAATCACAAATTGTTGTTTACATTATAGCAGCCAATGGCATCACTAGAAAGATTTGTGGCTCAGAAATAAACATAATTCTGTCAGACTTTGTTGTCATTGAACTTTTATTTATTACATCGTATCATGGCTGTATTGAATCATGAACCACATATCGCGTATTGAATTGTATGAATGATATCATTGCATCCCTAATTTACATATAACACCAAACTATCACATAAAGTAATAAAATGCATCACTTTTACCCTCAGTTGTAGTACCAGCTTCCATGCTCTCCGTCCCGTGAGCATCTTTCTAACGAGTATCATAGATAATCCCCACTTTCCCAGTCATATTTACCACTTTGTTGGGTTGTTCACTCACACTCAACCTGCGATTACGATATTTCCAACAGCACTTGAAGGCAGCATGAGTGTTGGTCAGGAGGCTGAGAGTGGGAATTTACCCCTCTGTGTGCTTCAGTACATGAACGCCTGGTTATTGAACATACACAAGTGTCTCTGTGGTGTTTTTTTTTAAATATTTTGTCTCCATCTTTGGTGCTCAGCGCTCATTGCTGTGGTGTTTCTGCACTGCTCTTCCCAGAGATCACCCGTCAATCAAACAGTGTGGGCGGAGCTTGAATTTTAGGTCCATGAAGTTTAAGTTTCTCTTCTTTGTCTGTTCAGCCATGGTGGCTATCACTGCTGATGCTAACTACCCAGTTCTTCTTCTCCTATTTATTCCAAACAAACCGGAACCGTAAAACGCATCACTTCCTGTACGCCAGAGGATTTTTCCCCAGGAAAGAGCTACCAGACACCGGCTGTTTAGAACAGACAATGGAAAAGCTTTCATGAAGTGGATATAGGTTGAATGGGTTAGAGCAACTGGAGACAGAGAGTAGCAAAACAGACATTTACTTATATGAAAATGTCATGGATTATTACTTTAATACATACCACCAACTAGGGCTGAACAATTAATCAAAATTCTATCGAAATCACAATATGGCCTACTGCAATTTTCAAATCACAGGAGCCGCAATATTTGTTAAAGGTGAAATGTTTGTCAAAATAGCATTTTAAAGTAAATATTGTGGTGCTGCAGAGATGTCCTGGCCTACACATCATATTCTACAGACTTAAGAAAACATCTTTGTTTGGTACAGATCCCCGCAAAAATCACACCATAACCATTTTAATACGTTTTTCAATGAAAATGAGAATAATGATGTAAAAATGATCATTCCCTCTAATATCGCAAATCATATCGCAATTGCAATATCAGTCAAAATAATCGCAATTAGATATTTTTTCAAAATCGTTCAGCCCTACCACCAACCACTGTTTCTACAGATTTTAGTGTGTTGATGAAGAAGTTTGACCAGACCAAAATCTGAGCTGAGAAATAAAACTGCCATTGATCTGAGTGTGCACTTTGTGAAGTTTTTCCCCCGGCACATATAGCTAAGAATGCTCTCGTCTGTGGTAGATCCTCAGCATTAGAGGTGTAAAGTGAGGGGAAAATGACATTTTATCTGTCCACCACCCCCCTTTGTTATTCCACTCTTTCCTTACTATGTGGTGTCGCCTACTTGCTCGCTATAAACCTATTTTCCGGTGATTAATTCTACAACCTCCTGAACATTATGAGAAATAGCCGAGGGATTCCTCTGAGCCGAGCGGTACAGCAAGGTGACATTAACCAACTCGACGACGCAGAGGCCAAAAAAAAAAAAAAAAGTTTGAAAATAGTTGCTTCTATGCCTCCGGTCCATTTGGCTTTGCTCCCAGCCAAATCCTCTTGGGCTGCATCGCTATAGGGCGAAAAACTGCTAAACTGTTGATGTGACCTTTTCAGCGGGCCAGAGCCTTGTTATTGGGTTATAAATATAGGAATGTAATTTCCTGTGTTAATTAAAGGGGGGTTGTGATTGGCCGGGGCAGTAGACGAGGTCCCGGCGGAGTAATTGACATACACGGAGCGGAGACCTTTACACCGGGGCAAAGGGAAGAGACGAAGGGAAAAGTTCGGGGGGGGGGGGGGGGGGATTCAGGGTAAAGAAAATCTCACTGTGATTTTGGTCTATAACATTATGCCTCAGGACAGCGTTTGTTAAACTATGGCTCAGGGCCCAAACGGGGGCCCTCGATGGGTCTGTTTCTGGCAGTAACAAGAGCAGGGTGGGAAATTCACCAAATTAACTAAATTCAAAAAGATTAATAGGCTAGAATTCATGGATTCTACCCTATTAATGGATTTGTCTGTGCTCTTTGCTGTAATTGGCCCTCTCTCTCCCTTCATACCAGGTAAGAACATGTGGGGAAATGGCTGAATATGTTTTAAGGTTGTTTCCTCGGGTTCAGATTATGTTCTCATTCCTAAACAAACTGCACTGCAGTGCTCTTGGAAGAGGACCAAGCTCAAAAGGCCAGCAGAGTTCAAACAGCATTGTTCTCACCTGGCCAAACAGACCGAACTACAGGAGTAAACAGCTGGTGTGAGATCAATTTCTCTCTGGAAATTGATCTAGGAGCCCTGACCAAGTCCTCTTGACCATTTTATCCATTCTAATTCAGCGGCACCTCAGTCTGAGAATGTGATACACACCGATCACCGGGCTATTTATGAAACATGAATGCAGCATTACCCAAATCCATTACACCCCTCTCCCCTCATCCCCTGCCCCTGTTAAACTCTATATAAACTGTTACTTTGATAAAACTGAGGCAACATTTTCCAAGCATTTTTTAGGAGTTGGGTGAACTTCTGCATATTTTGAGTTGGATAAACTCACTAATATGCATTTGACTGTATGTGAAAAAATTTAGTACAGCCTACAATAAACAGTCTTGAAATTTGAGTTGGGTTGACTCACTAATATGTATTTGACTGTATGTGAAAAAATTTAGTACAGCCTACAAGAAAGTCAAGAAATTGAGTGTAACCAATGTCAAAGTCAGCATAGAACCCCATAAGATATGATTAAATTAAGTAAAATTTAAACAAAAACTTAGAGTGTGTGAGTTGCATGAACCTATATATGAGGTCATGAGTGTTCACAGTCTATATGGGGCTTACAGGGCCCAGACATGAACAAGTTCATTACATAAAGGTTTACTGAGCAAAGGGCAATTGCAGGTCACACTCTAAGTCTGTACAATGCTGGAGAGATGTGTGTGTGTGTGTGTGTGTGTGTGTGTGTGTGTGTGTGTGTGTGTATGTTTTTGTGTGTATGGGGAAGGGAGCATGCAAGGTTATTCTGTGATTGAACATTGCCAGGTAGAGATATCCTTCATTAATCTAACGGTGCAATCCTACCACCTTGTGGCGCCTTGCAGCAGTACACCGCTCATCTCTGGCTCAAGGAACTTGAATGAAGTTAAATTGAAAATATAAATTCTGCGTGACAGGTTTTACTTTATAAATAACGGATTCACAAAGGCATGTGAATCCTATGTGCCGATGTGTGCGTTCTCTCTCGCATGGGGGCAGGCTCACACCTAACTTGCCCATTACTTTAAGGCCTTTTATGACTCATTGGGCTCTTCCATTAAAATAGACATACATGGTATCCAAGTAGTAGCACTTTATATCAATAAAATATCAACTCTTATATTGGTTCACTTCACACTGCCCCGCTGCCTTCCTCCACTGTGTATTTTGTTGGCGGTACTGTGGGAAACATACGAACCGGTTGTAAAAGTAGACGTTACCGAAATAAGCACTGTTTTGTGTATTATATGTATGCCGAATTGAAGAGTGGCTCGTAAAAGCTCTTTGGTCACGTTCTCCCAGGTATGTACCGCCCGGTAAGCAAAGCCATATGAAATTGCCAGAATTTTGAATGGAGATTGGTTTACAGCTCTCTCCACACGGGGGCTAGCAGTTGCACAACGATGAAAATTCCTTGAACGCCAGGTGAAATTAACAAAAAACATTTAGAATAGATTGGTCGTATGGAAACCTCCATCATCTTTACCAACTTTTTCACTCTATGTTTTCATACAATGACAAGATGTATTTACCTCGAACGCGGCCCGTTCGTTATTAATAAAATTAATGGCGATCCTTCTCTTTACCTGTACAGTGTGCAGCCCTTCCCTTGGCTCCGCCTGACACGGATGCGCGCTCTCGACACATCCTCCCCGGAGTCCCGCTGCACAGCTGCTTACGATGCCTTCAGGTACTGTCTGAAATATCGTAATTATAACATGAGGCTACAGGATGAACGCTGGGAAAGTGGGAATTCTGATTATTAAAACCAAGAACGCCAGTACAACACAAAGTAGCTCTGCGACGAATAATCTCTAAAATAAAACCCAAGCTACCGATAAACGACATTAAACTACAAAAAACACTTGAATGCGTGAGTTGTATTTGGGACGCCTTACCTCGATTGAGAAATTTACGAGGAGCATATGAAGGCACCATTACTGCTTTTACACCTGGTTTGCAACTCCTTATTAAAGTTTTTTTTTTCCTTTGGCTCACAGTAATTCTTGTTTTTTGTTGTTATCGAAATTAAAACCCCGTTTTGTTTGTTATCTTCCTCGGTGTTTATAAAACGTTGAAATTAGACAGCTGCTTCTTTGTCATACAGCCTGGTTCGGTCCACTTCCAATTAGCATGTTTTGCTAGCTCCGTACACCCAGCAGAGGGCGCGAGCGTACCGTCGGGCAAGTAGAGGAAGAGTCTATCTTCACCGGCAACATAACGGGACAGTTAGGCTGAGAAACTTCAGCTGGAGTTTGAGAGTTGTGATGATGGTCACATGGTGTTGTGGGTATAATAGTCCAAATGTGTGAGGTTGTTCTCCACTACAGAGCCGCGGCAGTGAGAGAGGCTGTTACCCCGCCGACCTGTTGCCTGCAGTTTCATGCCACTTTGACTTTGACAGCTGACGGACTTGGACGAGGGGAGTTTGGAGTTAGGGACGAAGACGCAACTGTTTGAGAGAAATTATGAGAAACCTGGACCTGTAATTAATATTTCCAGTTGACAGCTGACAAGGTGAGAGATGAGGAGTCTTTTGCTACTTGTTGCATCTGAGTTTGGTGTCTAGCAGCATATTAACATTAGCCTGACGAGGTAAACATGTATCCCAAGCTAGCCTACTTGAAATAAATAAAGACAAATGTTCTCTCTAAACTGATAATTTGGCGACCTATGTCTAATAATTTATTATATCTTGTCAGTCATCAGTCATTGCTCCACTCTGTCCCTAAAATATGTCTGTTTATCAGCAGAACATTTGACGTAGCTGGACATTGCCATAGCTTAGGGTTTAATGAATTGATGCGTTGTGTTGAGTGTTAACAGGTGAAAATTTGGTCTGCACCTGAAAAAATCCCAGCACCAAACTAGCACCTGATTTATTGGTGGATTCATTATGTGTGTCCAATATATACATTTTATGGCTCTTGACATCTGTTAAAATTTATTGCAATTAGGCTGGGAGGCAACAGTTTAACAGCTGACACATCGCTGTGTTGTACAGTGTAACACTGACCTGTAGCCTACAAAGGACAGGAAATGTTCTTTTAATGGACTTCATCCGCCGACACTGTTGCTTTATGTTTCAGCGCTCATGGATGAACTATCTCCGCCTTTAATGAACCGGGAAATAGGTTAATGTGGCACATGGGTGAGCGAGCAAGGGACGCCTGCCTATAGAGAGAGAGATGCTGCCTTCAGGTGCTCCTAGTAAGCCCGTACTTCTGAAATTGCAAGTGGTAAAACGACTTCTCGGCGGTTTCGAGTGCTCTGCTCGAAGGTGGGAAATCACAAAACGGACTCTGTAACAAAGTAGTTGTTTTTGGTGGCGTTTTATCAGCACATATCTCGACAAACTCGGGTATCATGGGAAATCCCCCCCCCACTTTCCCAGTGTATTTACCACTCTGTCTGATCGTTCATGTTTGCGCAAAAGGTAATTCTCATATTTCCGATAGTACCCGAAGGCAGCAAGAGACCACACGCGCTGGGCCCCGTTGACCCCGCGCGCACCGCAGAAAAAAAGGCCGCTCAGCTGGGGGGGAATCTCGCGGCGCGACGACGCATGACGAGATAATTGTTTTCTCTCTTTCTGAATGAGTCTCTCTCTCTCTCTCTCTCTCTCTCTCTCTCTCTCTCTCTCTCTGTGCATCATCAGTTCATTAAATTGTCTCTGTCTCTATCTGACTTTCTCTCCCCCTCTATAGACTCCTAGCCAGGGGCATCAGCGCATTAAGCCCTAATCTATGGTAAAGTCCCTGCATCAAATAACAAAAACCTGCTTATATCCACCACATTTCTGGGGACAACTTGGATTCACGACTGATGACTGACAAAATATTATTGGTCAATGTGATAAATTATTAGACAAAGGTCATTGGTCCTGAATGCTCCCTGATTGCTTCCTGCTTCCAAATAGATTTCTACAAATTTTGACTACAGACATTGTTGGTTGAAGGCTTCCATTGGCTTTCTGCAAACATAAACCCATCTGGATGAAGGAAAGAGGCTAAAAGACTCATCAGACCACATTATGGTTTTTTTTAGGTTTTGTGCTCCTTACACCAGGTTATGCATCTTTGCGCACTGGCCCGAAGATCCAAGCGGTTTCAGAGTGGCAGCTCTGCCGTAAATACCAGCTTTGTGAAGCTCATGATGTACAGTTGTTGTTTGGCATGTTGTCATGATTTTCCAGACTGTTTCCCTTGCCACCTTAAATTATTTTGTCATTTTTGTGATGGTGCACCTGCAATTCAGGCGGCATCTCTTTATCCTCTTTAGAGATAGTGAAAGCAGACAGAGGCTGGCAGCTACTTCGCTTTCCCACCGTTCTCTGAGTGACAGAGACCAGCCGAGTGTGTGATGGATTAGTTATATCACACAACACACAGGGCTTAAAGAGCTCCCTATTGAAATAAGGAGATAGCTCACTCACACACACACACACACACACACAGTCACATACACAAACACATATGCAAGGGGCTGAGGAGTCTCCTAGCAGCCCTAATGGTTCCTGCCTAGCTTCAGTCTAAATGTCAACCTGACCCCCCCCCACCCTCCCTGTAATGAGAAAGTCCAGACTGAGCGCTTTTTAACGACTTTGTCAAACACTCACAGATCTGCCGCCGGGGCTTGTGAGAGTTTCACACCGGCTGACTCCTGACTGCGGCAGATTTAATTTTATCCCTCAACATCGTCTGCGTCTGAAAACAGCCCTTCTATCATGAATCCTACCTATTTGTTCTGCGCTGTGTTCCCGTTCACTTTGTTCACACGGCGGCCATATTTGATTTACATCATGTTCGGGCTGGGAAACCCTACCTCAAAGACAGTGAAGCAAATGGAAAAAGAGGCAAACGTTAGTTTTTGGACAAACAATTTAAACTATACAACCAAAATGGTGGCCAGTGCAGTATGTTTTGGGCACTCCTTGCTGGTCTACCAGTATCAGTGTTCTTATTTACCACCTTAAAACCAGCATCAGACCATCTCTGCCCAGCTGAGACCAGCAAAAGGCCAGCAGTGCCCCTCAAAAACCCGGCTCAGACCATCAACTAGCTTCAGCTGGTCTAGGCTGGTTTTTCAACAGGGATTTGTCTTAGCTAATGCGTGGTGACTTTGGCTGGTTAACATGGCTTTTGTTAAAACTAATTAAAGGCCAAAACATACACAGTTCAACCTAGTTGGTTTTGGAGATGCATCTTAACATTAACAGCAAGACATCGCTGACTGCTAACATCAGCTAATGTTGGATAAACATGGATGTTTCATCATTGTAGTCTTTGGTGTGGACATTCGTGGACGATATCCAAGGATACTTTTGGCTTTTCTATTTTAAACCTTTCAGATCAGTCATGCTTGCCTCTGTTTCCATCTGCTCTGCTGCTTTCCAGGTATATGGGTTCCCTACCTGAGTATAGACGAGTTTCTGAGCAACGTCACATAAAGTGTGCGCACGCATCTCAGGGGCAGAAAGGCTACCGGTTACGTTAGTTAGTTAGTCATCTGAGTTCCCAGAAGCGATAGCAAAGATTTTAGTTTAGTAAGCGGCCATATCTTTTAACATAATGCCTCACAGTTGCTAGTCACAGTTGCGCCCTAGACTGGAAAGAATAAAAGCAACCCCCGAAAATCAACAGTTACAGTAGAGTCCAGCTGCAGCCCCTGGGAGAAGCCCCTGGCCTGGCAGCACACTCACCCTAACCCCTATCCCTAACTTCACCTTGCTTAGCCAGGGGCTTCTCCGGGTCTGCAGGCTGGGTGCTATTGAAGTAGCACCCAGCCATGTTGTCCGTTTGTTTGTTGTTATCAGTGCGAAAATGACAGCCAAGCCATTTTGGTACCTTTGTCATGCTTTCTTTTTGAGTTGGACATGTTTCGTTTTGAACTTTGTTAGCCTAGGACTCCGTGGATCGGCTGTCCTTGACTTTGTCACACTGAACAAATAAAGACTGCAGACCATCGTTCACGAGAAAAGGTTTTTCCCAGACATCTCGGGTGGCATTAAGACGGACAAAATCGCACAGTCTGCAAACAGCTTTAGAGAAAGACAGACAAGGCACAGACAGGCAGAGAGGAGTAGAGGAGCAGTCTGAGGCAGACAGACTCAGGCAGGCACCAACACCAAACAAATCACATAACACTACTACAGAGACAACTATAATCCTCTCCTCTGATCACAAGGATTTCCTTCTTTTTGTTTAGCTTGGATCTACAACTGTGTGTGTGTGTGTGTGTGTGTGTGTGTGTGTGTGTGTGTGTGTGTGTGTGTGTGTGTGTGTGTGTGTGTGTGTTAGGTGGCTGGGTGGCCTACTGGACGGAGACAGTGTCCTGTAACTGGGAGGTTCAATCAGCCATGTGTCTTTGAATAAGACACTGAACTCTTTATCTCACTCATTGTAACTCTGGATAAGAGTGTCAGCTTTTATCCAGAGCAAGGTCTGACATGTGTGTGTGTGTGTGCGTGTGTGTGTGTGTGTGTGTACTACACTACTGTAGCTCTAGGAATACAAAGGAGACAGTCAGAGCTCTCATAGCTGGTCAATATGATTTACAGCACTAGAGGGCAGCAATGCAAACATGTATATGAACACACTCACACACACTCACACACATACGAGACTCCTACACTCCGTACTACTCTCCATGTGTTTCAGTCATGAATGATTATAATGTCCATAAATTAAACACCATGATCCTTTCTCAGCTATTTGTTTTAGAGGTAAAGATTCAAAGCTGGTTGTTATTTGGTGAGATATGTCACTCCTCTATACCTGTACACTACCAATCTACATCAGTTTACAAATCATTTTGGCTGTTATATAGTAGTATGGATTTGCCTATTTTTTCTCTTCTTTTCTTCATTCTCCTCTTCTCTTCTTTTCTCCTCAGCCAGTGGGAGATGGAGAACAAGGCCATGTATCTGAGCACATATGAAGAGCGGGAGAACGGCTCCATATACGAGGAGGCCTACGATGGACGCAACCTGTCCAAACTCAACCTCTGCGATGAAGGTAAGGAGGAGTTGTGAGACCATAAACCCTGGCCTGAACAGAGTATGCATGTTTGTGCTCTTGTATGTCTATCCTTATGAGGACCAAATGTCCTCACAAGGATAGAAAGATGAGGAAAACCCTCCACAGTGAGGACATTGTGCTGGTCCTCACTTCTACAAGGGGCTGGTTTAGGAGTAGGTAAACCCAGGCAAAGGGTTACAAGGAATGAATGTAACCAATGGAAGGTCGTCACAAGTATAGCAATACAAACGTGTGTGTGTTTCTTTGTGTGTGTGAGTGTGTGTGAGTGTGTGTGCACGCGCACGCTAGCAGTCTGTCATGGCTTAGTCACGGATTTTATGGAGGACGCTAAGATCAATTTGACTCCTACAGAAGCATATGTGCACGCCCACATGCACGCGCACACACACACACACACACACACACACACTAACACACACACTCAAACAGATGTTGGCCCTGGACATTCCTGGCTCTCTCAGATGAACAGAGCAAGGGGAGAGTGAATGCCAAGTGGTGACAGCATAGTGTGTGTGTTGGTGTACCTGTGTGTCCATTGGTTTGTGGGTGTATGTGTGTGTGTGTGTGTGTGTGTGTGTGTGTGTATGTGTGTGTGTGTGCGTGGGTGGGTGGACAGGTGCAGCTGAACGAATCCGCTGTTGACCCCGCGGTGTTCTCAAGTTTCGCCCCTCGACTGCGCGACTTCGGTGGGAAAGGCTTAGCGGACATTAGCTGGAGAATTTGTTGACATTTTAATGGACGCTGCCAAGTCCGAGCAGAGCCATCACACAACACAGGGACTAACCCCATCCAGCTTTAGTAATCTCAGGGGCCTTTTCGCACCTAGTTCAAGATATTTCAAACCCCCGGGAGAGAGCTTTCCCCATCAGGCCGGTTCATGTGAGAACGCAGCAATCGCGAGCAATCCAAACCAATCAGACCGAGACCTTGTCGAAAGGGAGTTTTCTCGGTAGGTTTCCAAACTAACCCTGGAGCTTATTTCGGAGTGAGAGCGTGATCCAACTGTGATCCCACCCAACTACCAGAAGCACTAACCCTAACACGATGTGAATTATGGGTGAAGAACAAATTTTACCCTAGAAGAACCCTGGAAGGAGCAACAACGCCTCTTCACCAGTGTTGGGGAAAGGTACTTTTGAAAGTAGTTAGTTCTTTACTTTGTTACTTACCTTAAAAAGTAACTAGTTACACTTCATCACACTCATACCCACTTCATTTTTCACACAGTCACTGTAAACTACAATACAACATTTCAGGACTGAGGATGAACGCAAGTAGCTCCAGGACTGGCAGGACCCTTTCGACCTTTCTGATGAAGGCAGATGGTGGAAGGAGTGAAAGGCCGATGGGAAAAAAACTACTTCCAACATGTTTATCCTCTTCGGTAAAGCCAAAGAGAAAACCTTTGACCAAAAAAACAAAGGTGAGGCCAGGGAGAGAGAGGGGCAACAGGCAGCAACGGGGTTTATGGGAAATGTGGTCTTAATTTTAGGGAACACTTAACACTAACAATGCACCTGGCATGAGATAGGGGCTTAGTAATCGTCTTGATCGTGGTCTTATTTGTTTATGGTCATTATACCAAGGAATCACAATTAATTTGATGAGATATTAATGTGTAAAAATGCTACACATAGCACCTTTAAGACAGACCTTGTGTTTGATTTGGAAAGCAGGCCTCGCTCACACACAAATTTACTAAGGTCACCGTAACCTGCCAAATACAGAGACAGTGTCCGACTTTTATGGACTCCAACCCTTGCCAAGCACCATGTGTATTTGATTTGGAAACTTGAAGTAAAGGGAACAATGCTCTGTTTTCTACGGCCCTTATAAATTCACTAATCCCACCAAAAACAGCCAAATGCACGGACTGCGGCCGTAATTGACTCACATCGGCCCTCGTTGAAATAAACAGAGACAGGGTATGTGTCAAAATGGGTGGGATTTCGACATTTTTCTGTTGCACTTCCAAGTTTGCGCATAAAACACACTTCCAAGTCTGCTAATCCCCGTCTAATCTTCCAGTTAAATTGTCTGTCTCTACGTCCAAACAGTGCAGTATGTTGAGGCGACCACCACCAGACAGAGACTCAGTCTGAACATGCAGCAGTGCAACAGTATTATTCATGAGTGTGCACACATGGCGTTCGGTCCAGACTGTTTACAGTCTCCCGATGCCTTAATACCGCAGGCATTTTTAAAGCTCTGTGTGACTTTTTTTTGTGGTAAAAACATTCACGTTTAATTGCTATTAGTGTTGGAGTTGCCAAGCTCCAACAAAACCATCAACATCAATGTAACATGAGACGCTCTGGAACAGCCAATTCTGAGCGGCGGTGTACTGAATAGTACACTGGAGAGAATTAGTAGTGTTGCACGTTTTAGGGTTCAAAGCGTTTTACATAACATCCGGGTTCTATGTTAGTAGACGCTAATGCTAACTACCATTGCCTTTCCGGGTTCTATGTTAGTAGACGCTAATGCTAGCTACCATTGCCTATCCGGGTTCTATGTTAGTAGACGCTAACGCTAACTACCATTGCCTTTCCGGGTTCTATGTTAGTAGACACTAACGCTAGCTACCATTGCCTATCCGGGTTCCATGTTAGTAGACGCTAATGCTAACTACCATTGCCTTTCCGGGTTCTATGTTATTAAACGCTAATGCTAACTACCATTGCCTTTCCGAGTTCTATGTTAGTAGACGCTAATGCTAACTACCATTGCCTTTCCGGGTTCTACGTTAGTAGACGCTAATGCTAACTACCATTGCCTTTCCGGGTTCTACGTTAGTAGACGCTAATGCTAACTACCATTTGGCTGTCTAAAACACATGGTTCTTGGAAACATTTTTCAACGATGGAATGATTTGATTTTAAAACGCAGCTACATGTACAAACACATGCAGAAATGCTCTCCTTTCTTTTGGACAGGTAAGTTAATGTGTAGTAAAGCATCGTACTTTATATACAAATTGACATCAATATGTCAATAACACTCACTCTCCTGCCTCTGATGTCAGCCCGCCACTTGGGAAAGCTTTACGGTGCCAACAAACGTCTTCGAAATTGCAAAGTCACTTGAAAGTTCTTCGCTCTCTTTTTCAGTTCATTTTCGTAGCACTTTGCATTAATTTTTCTATGTCATCTGAATTTGTCGGTTGGTTTTTCTTCGCTTCCACCGCTTTTATGGCTGCAGGTTGACGGTGGATGATGAATCATGACTTGTGTCATTTCGGTTGCATCGTCTTTTTCACTTGTCAGTTTATATCATCAGTTTATAATATCAGTTATATTCTGCCCTGTTTGATGCATTATTAGGTCTTATGCTGAGACTGGAGAAAAAAATCCTCAGAGGACAAAAATGTATTTCTGTTTAAACTAATTATTTTGCATGCTATATTTTATTTGTATGCTATACTATATTGTTTGTATGCTGTTGAGTTGCATTTGCTCTTCCTTAAAGTATGTTTTGAAGTCTGGTATGTGCCTCACTTAAAAAAGCAGGCAAGTTTGGAGCGCCGTTTCTGTTTCTATACATTCCATCCATGTGACACACACACATCTGAGCCAGCTGTGTTTGTCTTAAGCTGGAGGAGTGTGTGTTCTTCATCATGGAGGGGAAGGAGGGAGGGAGACGAGGGTGCGTGTGTGTGTGTGTGTGTGTGTGTGTGTGTGTGTGTGTGTGAGAGCAAGTTCCACCCAGGGTCCAGTCTCCACTGACAGTAACATCATTTGTCATGGTCCAAATGAAACCATGCTGTTTATTCAACAGGTTGTGCTGTCAGTGTGTGTGCCATTGTGTGTGTGTGGTTTTGTGTTTGCACTGAGCAAGCAAGCAAAGGGGATCTAGACATATTTGAGCTTTATTTCTTCATTGACACAAAGTCTGAATTGAGCCGACTGTCCCTCAGGCAGATCATATCTCATTATAACCTCATAATATTCCGGCGGTTGTAATATTTATCATAATGTCCGTCTAGATGGAAAACGTCAGGATCTGCATAGTCGGTCGATAAAACAAACAAACATCTTGAGCTTATAAGGTTCTATCTGTGTAGAGTGCAGTTGTGAGACATGGTGTATGTACTATCTTTTAAAATATTTAATCCCAAAAGGTTTTTTTAAGATAGCACCACACAAGCATACAGTAATAGTCAAAGATCATGAATATGTGGATAACTTAATTTTGATGGGGAAAAAGGCAGATAGAACCTTATAATTCCAATCTCATGACATATTTACTATTACCAACAATCAACAAAAGCTCCCCACTGAGCAATTTTACATGAGGTCTACATGGTTATAGGTGTCTAGGCTGAAATGAGGCTACATAGGGTTTAACAGTAAAAGTTTAGTTAGTTCTTAAGCTACATGTGGAGTTCTCTGATGCATATTTTTGATATTTACAGCTGTTTATGCACTGTTAACATAAGTAATAATGTATTTACTGCTTGGTCTAAAACTGAGCTGTACATATAGCCAAAAGATCCTGAGGTATTTGAGAGCTAAAGCATAGACGCAATGTTAAAATGACGTCTGGTGCTCAGTGGGTCTACTTTGACAGTAGACTTTAGCTGAAGGAATAAGGAATTTCAATCTCCAAAGGGATTTTATTTATTTTCATCCTGCTTTGTGTGTGGGTTTCCTCCATGTGGTGTTGGTGATTGATGCATTTGTGCCTCTATTAGGCCATTTGTCATTGTTGCCTACATGTGTTCTGACAATCTGCTGGCTGACAAAAACACAACATATTACTACATTATGGCGATGTCATTTCCAGCTGGATTGCTGCTATCAGATGACCTCTGAGTTTGCCGGAAAACAGTAGTTAGTTTGCTCTGGGGTTTTTGTTTTTCCGTAATAATTACGGACATGGCAGATTCGTAATTAAAAAGGCAGATGCTGTTGGTAATAATTACAATTACAGGACGTCCCCTAGTAAAACTTATCCAGCTCAAATGGGGCTTTAGAAGCATTCATTTCGTAGGAAAAGTGATTCTAGGAATTACAGCACATAAATCGTATGTAAAAATGCATCACACAGGATTTGAATCGCTATTGTGTTATAGCAATCAGCAATAGAGTGTAGCAAAATGGCCATTTGTCGCTTGTTATTACTTGAAAACAATATATCTTTTTATGTGAGCTATCTTAAGGCATTTTGGAAGAGATATTGAATTCCTATTGGACAAAGACTGATGCAGGATGTGACCCCAGAAAAACTCTCTCTGCTGCTCACTTCATCCTCTTGACCTGAAGTGAACGTTCCCTCGGCATCAACAGCCCAATCCCAGCCTCCTTCCAAGCCGTCTGACACACACACACACACACACACACACACACGCACGTGCACACACACAAACAGTACCAAAACAGTTCCATCATGCATAAACAGCACTGTGTCAGTTTTATCATGAGTAATTCCCCAACATCTGTTTGACCCTGAGAGGAGTGTTAAGTGGTGACATGAGTTACTGTAATAGCTCCTCAGTGAGTGTGTGTGTGCACTTACACACTGTTATATAGATGTTTTTGTGCATTTGCATGTGTGCGTGTGTGTATGTGTGCGTGTGTGTGTGTGATGATGTATGTTTTTGGCTTAAGACAATAATGTATAAACCATTCCTAGATTCCCCAGCTTAGTTCTTAAGGACGTAAGAGACTTGAATATAAGACTTAAAGGTTTGCCACATACATAATCACTCATAGTCTCAATAATTTATTTTTTGTAACGCAATTTAGATCATTTGAAGTCAACATGTTTAACATTGCTGCTTTCTCATCATGAACATCTATGTGGGATTATGTGTGTGTAAATCCCACAATTTGTATCTGCCATTGACAATCAATTCAATATGTAGTCAGTATTAGATTTTGGATAGATATGTAAGATGCAAACCTCAGCACTACTGCCACTTACATTTATATCTCATCATTTATAGCATGTAATATCGGAAGGCTTTTGTCACAAAATGAGATAAA
>NW_027280188.1:165000-185000 GCF_046629955.1 Centroberyx affinis | reverse complement strand
AACCATTAAGTGATGACAACATAGACACCAACATCATCCATGTGTCCCCGGTACAGATCATTGCTCCAAGCTAACTGCAGATTTCTACGTTTTAAATATGAAACATCCTTAACTCAATATAGCTGATTAGCAAATATAACCAGCTTTGTCTTTGGAACTATTTCAGGAGAGCAACAACATATTCATCCGCTGCGGAGTGATCTTTGGTTGTACACAGTCTCCCATCACCCACCACCTTCACTTGCTATGGAAACAGGGAAAGTAGTCTCTGCTAGTTCAAAACAATATTTTGTTTTTGTATCATATTTCATATAAATTTTACCAATCTCCTACACAAAACTGACAGACTTGGCTGCAAATCGTTTTGACATTACTTAGCATTTAGCTTTAGAGCTGCTACAAGTTCTCATTTTCTCACTGTTGAGATAATGTGAACGGCTACTATCACTCAACATAGTGTATGCTAAAGTGTTAGCATGGAGCACTGGTGGTAATGCTCATTAGGGGTTTGATGTTGACTTGTCTGTCAACCCCCACCACTCTCTCTCTCTCTCTCTCTCTCTCTCTCTCTCATTATTCTGTCCGGCCCTCTGACCCATCTGTCTCTCCCAGACGCTCCCACCACTCCCCCTCTTTTTCTCCCATCTCTTTCTGTCTCTGTCTCTCTCCTCCCCACCTCCCATGCATTGAACCCTATTGTTCACAGCTATGGTGTGTGTGTGTGTGTGGGGGGGGGGTCGGTCTGGTCAGCTGTTCTCTCAATGTGTGTGTGTTTGTCTGGACACTGGGGGAATGTGTGTGTGAGAAAAAGTAGGAGACAAAGCTTGGCCGAGCCTCAGTGTGTGTGTGTCGATTGGCGAAGACACACACACGGCGTCGGGACATGTAGTTTCACTTCAGAGGGAAGTTTAGTTTTATTCTGTTTCTTGTTATTTTTTGGAGAAAGAGAAATAGAAAAAAGAGAGAGTTAAAGGTAAATTGAATTTGACTCTCAGTTTGTAGATTAGTCAGTAGGAAATACACTGGAATACAAGTGGAGTCTGGATTAAATGAGCAAAGATCTGCTGAAGGAGAAAGTCTTCGTCCTCACAAAGATCTTGTAAAGAGAGGAGACTATGCAGCCTGCCTCAGGGACTCACAGCCATGACAACTGTGTTCAAACACAACTGTGTGGTGAGTTTGTCATCTCCGCTCTCTAACACTATCTTTGGTCAGTTTTGGCTCATTTTGGCTGAGCTGCGATTTCCCGCTGTCTGGTTTTGTTTGTTGTATAATATTGATATTATTGCTGCTGGGTTGGATCCAGGAGAGTAAAAGTGGCTGTCAATTTGTCTGCATGTTTGTCTGTATTCTATTCTGAAAATGGAGTTGGCTGGAAAAATAGTGAAAGTGGCTGCTAAGGTGTCTACCAACCACTTTTATATCTGACCAGCCATCATTTTTTAGGTCTTATTATATTTGAAACGTCTAGTTTGCTGGTAAAATAGCAGCAGTGGATGGTGAGTTTTTGATGTAGAAATGTCAGAGAGAGCTTCACTGATTGACTTGATGGTCTTTTATCTCTTTGCATGATGCTGCTGTGGGATGAAAACTTCACTTCGCCAAAACACACACCAAAACAAAACACCAAACTTTTTTAGAAACTGACAGCCTTAGTTTCAGATTGACAGCCTTAAAAAATCTTACTGTGGGGTTTCATTGGGTTTATCAGACAAAAGTGAAATGAATTTTGCAGCTTGTTTGTTCCTCTTCTGTCATATAATTTGAATCTTTGTTTGGTCAGATTAATCAGCAGGCTGGTTGGGATGTTTTGGGGTGTTTTGTGGTGGATATGGTGACATTGCATTGCTGGATATGTTGATATAATGTGATATAATGTTATCTTTGTTGCCTGTAACCCGGTCTGCACTGCTGCCATGTCAGAGAGATTTGAGATTTCAGAGAGACTCAACTGGTTAAACGCAGGTTAGATGAGAATCATGAATAAATGGTTTCATAAAATGAGTTATGGGAGTCATCTGACTGGGTAGAGTCTCTCTCTCTCACTCTCTCTCTCTCTCTCTCTCTCTCCCTATGTTGTGTAATTCTGGTCAGGAGAACATGCCAGGAATGTGAGAGCTGGTGTGAACTATCCTCTCTGTCTCAAGATCAGTCTGCAGTGTGTGTGTGTGTGTGTGTATGTGTGTGTGTGTGTGTGTGTATGTGTGTGTGTGTGTGTACGTGCTGTCTGCGGGCTACTTTATGTTCTTCTGTCTGACTTGGCCCTGACCTCTGCCTGCTCCCTGCAAAAAAAAAAAAAAATGTGTGAGAAAAATACTCGGTCTGTCTGTGTGTGTGTGTGTGTGTGTGTGTGTGTGTGTGTGTGTGTGTGTGTGTGTGTGTGTGTGTGTGTTTGTGTGTGTGTGTGTGTGTGTGTGGCAGGGGAAGGGGGGAGGGAGGGGTTTAGGGTAGACTGTCTCTAAACAAAGCTAGCCCTGTCCGTCTGGTCTAGTCTAGTCTGGGTCTGTGTGTGTGTGTGTGTGTGTGTGTGTGTGTGTGTCTGGTCTGGGTGTGCCAGACACACACTGACCTCTACAAAACCACTGCATCTATGTCTGGAGTCCGTCTGAAAGCCTCCGCTCTGCGTTTGGTGTTTTTTTTTTTGGTTTCTCCTCACATCATCCATTCAAATACCTGGAAACAGAGAAACATACAAACCTCTTTATATTTACATTTTACATTTTAGTCATTTACAATCACAATCAATTGTATCGATGAATTGCTCCTGTAGGAACATTAAACAAAAAACAACACAAAAAAACAACAACAAGACAATCATTTAAGGAACTGGTTTCTTTTTGAGGTGCTGTATAAAGAAAGTAGTATATTAAAAGTATAAGTAGTGTATTAAAAACAGAAATGTAAGAAGTAGGACTCTTATCTCTACAGTACACACACGGTTCTCTGTATGACCATGACTGCTATGTTTATATCAGTATGTATTTATTAGGGCTGCAACTAATGATTATTTTCATTAACGATCAATCTATCGATTATTTTTTCAATTAATTGATTACTCATTTAGTCTACAAAATGTCTAAAATAATGACAAATGCCCACAGAGCCCACAGTGATTCTTCAAGCTGTTTACTTAGTCTGACCAGCAGCCAAAAAAAAGTTAATTTTAGAATGATATGAAACAGAGAAAAGCAGCAAATCTTAGCATTTGTGAAGCTCTAACCAGCAAATGTTTGGTATTTCTACTAATAAATGACGAAAACTATTAATTGATTATCAAAATTATAATCTATTCATTGTCTCTCGATCGACTAATCGATTGATCGACTGATTGTTTCAGCACTAGTATTTATATTCTCAGCTGTCTTATCCAGAGCGACCATGAGCTAAGCTTCACTTCCCAGATATCTAACATTATAATCATCCAACAGTGAGGAGGTCAAAGGTCAGAAGCCACAGCCTGTGAGCCTAGAGTGATGATGAATTTCATGTAAGAGAGAAGTGCAGCAAAAGAAATGAAACAAGAGATGTGTGTGTGTGTGTGTGTGTGTGTGTGTGTGTGTGTGTGTGTGTGTGTGTGTGTGTGTGTGTGTGTGTGTGTGTGGCAGGGTTCCTACGCAGGTCTGGAATGTCTGGAAAAGTCTGGAAAAATGAATTTGATCATTTCCAGGTCTTGAATAGTTTGGGAATTTGAAAAAATGTCTGGAAAAGTATGGAAAATGTTGTGGTTCAGGTCCGATACACACATAATTCTAGCTTTTATGTTGTTGTAGAGCCACTTTGAGACTCAGTGAGGAGAGACAGTCACGTACGTCTTGATAGTGATCCTTTAATACTGTTCTGGTGGAGAAGGAGCTGACTCAGCCTGTTATACCTCTGCTACTTGACAATGATTAAATAATAAGGACTGTTCATTTGGTATTTTGTGCCTTCAACGTGTCTGGTGAAACTTTATTCTGCTTAAAGGAGCTCTGTGTGTCATTTTAACATCAATAAATCATTGCAGCAGTAATTTTGAGACATTAGTATTATTACCGTAAACAAACCAGACCATCAGTGGCTCTACTCTGCATCCTCCATTGTTTCTCCACCTGGTGGATCAGGAGGGAAATCTGCTGGATCGCTTTACGGCACAAAACAGGAAGAGGTTCTGTTCTTCCAGAGCAAACGGAGCTAAAGCTGAAAGTCAAAATTCTCTGATTCCAGCTTCTTAAATGTGAATATTTTCTGGTTTCTTTCCTCCTCTATGACAGTAAACTGAATATCTTTGGGTTGTGGACAAAACAAGACATTTGAGGACGTCATCTTGGGCTTTGGGAAACACTGATCCACATTTTTCACCATTTTCTGACATTTTATAGACCAAACAACTAATCGATTAATTGAGAAAATAATCGACAGATTAATCAACAATGAAAATAATCGTTAGTTGCAGCTCTAATAGAGGGACTCATTTGTTTACAGTAATTATACCAAAGTATACTTATTTGTTATTTACTGGGTATTATATATGGGTACTTCAGTGGTGACCAATATATGTTGGAACGTGTCTTTGACCAATCAGATTGCTTTGCTGAAACTACCTGTCGTATAAACTCGTATTAATCTTTAGTTCTCTCTTTCCCCTGCAGCCCAGCTGGAGTTTGTCCAGATCCTGGTGATCGTGGTGGTGATGATGGTGATGGTGGTGGTGATCACCTGCCTGCTGAACCACTACCGCCTGTCAGCTCGCTCCCTCCTCTCCAGACACGCCCCCGCCCGCAGGAGACACCTGCCGCTGGCCAACGTAAGTCCCGCCCACCCGGCAGTGTGTTCCAAAGCCCGGGTTAAAGTCGGGGCCCAGATGTGGGCCGTCCAGAGGTTTAAAATGGGTCGCTAAGTAATTATGGAGATTGGTTATGGTTGAAATGGGAATCCATAATTAAGAAAGAGAAATACATGCCAAAGGTGCAGTGTGGAACAAAAGCCTTCTCATGTTTAAGATAAGGTAAGGTGAAACTATAATGAATAACTTGGGTCAGTGCAGCAGCAAATATTAATAGGATACAGCAAAATAAAATAGAATGGGGTACTAAATATAGTGCAAGTGACAATTACAACACTAGAACGTATTAAGTCAAAATATATTCGTAAAAACCATGAAAATATCTGAATTACAGCATGGAGGAGGGTCTGCAAAATAACAGCAGTAGAACGTACTGAGACAAAGAAGAAATGGGTGAAAACTATGTATAATATGAAAGTATGTGACAAATATAAAATATATATTAGTATAGTATGAAAATAAAGGAACATTATAAAAGATATTATGATATATGCATTACATAACAAAAGAGAAAATATGAGGACATGAATGAAAAGAGAATGAATAAGCACATATAGAGGATGTGAAAAATGTGCATCAGATTCACAACAGCTCTGCAGAAGTTTTAAGATGTGCAGAGAAAACTTTGTCACATTATCATAGTCACATAATAATATATATATTATTCAATTTAGTGATTTCCTGCAGTGCAGAGTGTGGTTTTGGTGGCAGAGTGAGTCAGTCGGTCGGTGAGGAACATGCTTTTTAAAACGTGAATCACAAGAAGAATAAAGTCAAAAGACCACCGACCCACAGCAAGTGATCACAGCGATTAAACACTGCTGCTGGCCACTGCAACACACACTGAGTCATCATGGGCCAAGGAAAACACACACACACACATACACACACACACACACACACACACACACACACACACACACAATGACTTGCACCCAAGGCTTCTATGACTTCACTGGCGCTTCCTGAATCACCTGCTACTGAATCATTTATGTGTGTGTGTGTGTGTGTGTGTCCTCGGTCTACAAGTGGGATATGAGTCAGGGATGAAGCATACACATGCACACACACACACACACACACACACACACACACACACACACACACACACACACACACACACGGCTACTGTGAAGCTCAGGGGAGTCATTGTCCCAGTTAATTTGGATTAGCAGACTGTCACACATACAGGCAGACAGACAGGCAGACAGGCAGACAGACAGACAGACAGACAGACAGACAGAGAGACAGAGAGACAGGCAGACAGACAGACAGAGAGACAGAGAGACAGGCAGACAGACAGACAGGCAGACAGGCAGACAGACAGACAGACAGGCAGGCAGGCAGACAGACAGACAGACAGACAGAGAGACAGACAGACAGAGAGACAGAGAGACAGGCAGACAGACAGGCAGACAGGCAGACAGACAGGCAGACAGGCAGACAGACAGAGAGACAGACAGACAGACAGACAGACAGACAGAGAGACAGACAGAGAGACAGACAGACAGAGAGACAGGCAGGCAGACAGACAGGCAGACAGACAGGCAGACAGACAGACAGGCAGACAGACAGGCAGACAGACAGACAGACAGGCAGACAGACAGAGAGACAGACAGAATCCATCACCAGTGAACAAACTTGTAAAAAAAACTTGCATAATAAGCACCTTCCAGTCATTTTTATATAAATGCAAAACTCCTTTTGTTCTCTCCTCACTGAGTTCCATGACCCTGAAACCATCGAGACACAACAGCTGTTATGTTTGAAATGTTAATTTGCAATTTTGCAAAACAATGTGCATCCACTTTGAGAGAAAAAAACAGTTCATTACTCAATGTGCATCTCTGAAATGTAGAGGATCCACTCTGTATAAATGTCATCATTTGAAGTACTATTTTATTCACGGATAGATTCTAGTGGTGTGACTGGAGTAATTCTTAGGAGCCTCCATCATCACTCCATATTTGTGTATTATGATTATTTTCATTAGATTAGATTAAATGTATTGATCTGCACGGCGAAATCTGGTCGTTGCAGCAGCAAATACCCATAGGATACATCAAAATGAAATAAAGAAGAATATCACAAATGTGAGGTTATATAAACATAAAACATAAACATAACATAAACCCGGCCCACATCCTGTTTCAACCAGAAAGGTGTCAAGTTACAGAAGATAGATGCTCTCAAAATGACTCAATGCTCTCAAAGTGACTTTAACAGAATGTAAAAAATATCAGTAGTATCTGCAGCAGCAGAACACACTAAGGCCCATTTCACACACACAGCCTGTTCAGTCCTGCCAGTTTCCCTGCTCAAGACCTTGTAATGTTACCAGTAATGTTCTGTGTATCGACTGTATGTGTGAACGATGTAAGACAGTGTGAGATTTGTGCATTATGAAAAGGTGGAGAATTTTAAGGAGGCACTGTACCAACGGGAATATGTTGTGCAGCAGTGGAGCTCTCTAGTGGACAACATCCTCATCTCTCTCTCTCTCCCTCTCTCTCTCTCTCTCTCCTTCTCTCTCTCTCTCTCTCTCTCTCAGGAGGGAAGTCTGTGGTCTTCTGAATGTCCCGGGACAAACAGCGGCCTGAATGAGGTGAGATATAAAGATATTCACCCGCTATCCTCAAAGGAGAATTGCTTGACATTTGTTTTAAGGAACATGAAATGCCAGATGGGTGGAGTTTACCTCTTCAGACGTTTCCGCCAAAGTATTGTTCGGCAAAACTGGCTACAGAAACCATGAAGTAACATCTTTTTGTCACAAGGTGGCGCTAGTTAATTTGATTAGAAACAGCGGTCAGCATGCCTTCACTGGCAAATCAGAATTGAGTATTCAACAGTCGAGTGATGGACACTGTGAAATGTCACACAGTATGACATAGCAGTAATTTGATCTCTCGTGTCCCCACAGCACCAGGTGTACACGCCCCGCCCCCCGGACCGAGGCGTCCCCCCCTCCTACCTGCAGCGGGACCCCCAGCACCCCCACACCCAGCCCCACCCTCACCCCCAGTCCCAGTCCCAGCGCTTCCAGTCCACCTACGCCCCGAGTCGCTTCCAGCCCACCTACCCCTACCTGCCCCAGAGCCTGATCGACCTCCCGCCCACCATCTCCCTGTCGGACGGGGAGGAGCCCCCGCCCTACCAGGGCCCCTGCACCCTGCAGCTCCGGGACCCGGAGCAGCAGATGGAGCTGAACCGGGAGTCGGTCAGAGCCCCGCCTAACCGGACGGTGTTCGACTCCCACCTCCTCGACCCGAGAAACTCCTGTCTGCAGGCCAGGTAATGACACTGAGGGAAGGTGCTGTCAGTGGTAGCTTTAGGCTAATTAATTGGTTAATTACATGGTTACAAGTAACTAAATAGATGCCAAATGTAATAAAATTTTTGCTGTGGAAAAGTTGGCTGCAGCTGAAGGTTTGGGCAACATTGCCCATATGCAGCCAATCATGTATCATGTTGCTATATCATGCCTATTGGCGTGATATAGCAACTACAGCTAGCAACAATCAGCTGGTTCAAATCAGTGAAAGGACAGTCTGAAGGCAGAGGAAGAATGTATTGTCAGAGGTCATCTTTGGAAGCCATTTTGCTTTAACCATTTTATTTAATTGAATTTGGGAATTTTGAATGTACAGTGGAGCATGTGAAGACAACATCAACAACTGCCTGATTATTGCCTTAGTATTATAATCATACAATTAAATGAACTAGCACTATTTTAGTATTGCCATAGTAAGAACTTCTTAATGCCTGACCCCTCCTTGTTGTTCTGCTCCTATCACTCTGACCGCTCCTTGTTGCTCTGCTCCTATCACTCTGACCGCTCCTTGTTGCTCTGCTCCTAGCAGTCTGACCGCTCCTTGTTGTTCTGCTCCTATCACTCTGACCGCTCCTTGTTGCTCTGCTCCTATCACTCTGACCGCTCCTTGTTGTTCTGCTCCTAGCCTGCAGGCCCCTCCTCCAAGCGTCCATGCAGGCATCAGTGCGCTGGAGGCCCAGGAGGCGTTGTCCAGGCAGCAGAAGCAGCGGTCTGGAGTGGAGGCAGGGCCCCCGGCCTACAGCGAGGTGATCGGACACTTCTACCACCCGGCGTCCCTGACCCCCGGCCTCAGCCGGAGCCACAACCATCAGACTGTATCGCCTTCACGAGCGCCCCCGTCCTCGCTGATACACGGCCTGCTCCGGCCTCCGCCTCAGCAGCAGGGAAGTGTGGACAACCGGAATGCGAGGAATACAAAGGAGAAATCCCACAAGCCCCAGCAGGTGTGACAGAGTTGGGGCCGCTTCCTGTAACCACTGCTTCCTCTTTCCTAGCCGATGGGAAAACCTGGATAATGTCCACTAGCCGCCGGGGAACGTCCATCAATGGTCAGTAGCCAATGAGGAACACCCCAGCTTATGGTTAAATTCACCCATAATGGTCTAAGGTAAGATTGGGCGTTGAAAAAGCTGGCCCCTTCTCAGCTTTCAAGGGCTGGTTCACTTTAGTTGTAGGGTGAATTTGCACCTCAAAAAGCTGACATGTGGTCAGTTTTGCAATTTCCCAATCTCATGGTTCAGGCTAGGATTGGGAAGCAGCAGCACTGTGGGGTAAGAACACCTGGAAAACCCCAGGAGAACATCTGGTACTTCCTGTTTCACAGCTTCCTACTTCCTGTCTGAGGAGCACTTCAGATGAACCGATGATGATGATGATGTCAGAGCAGGAGGGGAGAGGTTGGGATCACCGCCCATCTCGTCCCTACTCTATCAGACTGACCTTACAACTACTCCTGATTCATTATAAATATTTACTTGTTGTTTGTTTCTATAGAACTTGTTCTGTTTTTTTGTTTGTTTGTTTGTCTTTTTCGCGCTTACAAAAAATTCCTATCCAGGCAAACGGCGAAATGTTGCAATCTTCTATCCAGGTATTAGGATTTGTTTTGTTTTCTAGTGATAATCCCCCTTGCTGCTTTGACTGACGGCAAACTGCAGGTCTGTGTGGTTCCATATAGTTCTGGTTCTAGTAACGTCTCATCAGTTTGAAAGAGAACCTTGGAATGAGAGTCTCTGCAAAAAACAGGCTGCTTGGGTCTAAAGCAGACATTTTGTTTTGCAGTTGAGTCTCTACATCTGTGTTTGGTCCAGATTCAGGACTACACCGTCTGACACTGGCAATGACTCCTGTACCAGGCTTTAGCTGTATCACTGGCGCATGTTAGCATGTTAGCATATTAGCACGTTAAAATGCTAGCCATTAGCTTTTCAGTCTGTTTCCAGATAGAGTTTAGCTTTAGTTAGTGTTATCTTATGCTAGCTTGCCAGTTGTAGCACAGTGCTAAAAGTCATGTGAGCTAAAATTTCTGCCTCATATCGACCAACCAGTGCAGGAGTTGTTGCTAAAATACTTTTTGAGTTTGTGGAAAGTTAGCCTAACTTTTCTAAAGAAAGTTTGCACAAGGTTCAAAACTGTATGCCACACAGAAAAAAAGAAAATCTGCAATATGTTTGATAAGAGAGAGGACAGAGAAAGTAGTGGTATTTTTCTAAACTTGATGGATTCTAAAGTAAAGACGTTTTTTTGTTTTTTATATGTTGTTTAGTTCTAGAAGAAAAGATCAGTAATCTGTTGGGGTGCCAACTTTCACATGTTTAACATTTTGCTACATACATGTTGGCATGTACTGTATATATACGGTACATATATATATACACATGTATGCACACTGAGAGCGAACTTAAAAAGCACGAATTTAGACTTATTTATATAATTGCTGAAAAAAATTGCACTATTTTTTTAGTATGCGCAGATGGAACGTGTGAGAGACTTTTATTGTGAAGGAGCTCTGTCTATGTGGATATGAACAGAATAAGTGAGAGAGTCCTGGAACTTGTACCATGGTGTGTGTTTCCAGGGGGACTTACCAGAGGGACGGACCACCACAGTGCACAGTAGCCAGCATCATGATAACATATCACAGGGAGACACTGACTTAGATTCAGCCCAACGGACTCGGACCCAACCATTACTATACCATTGATATCAAAAAACCTGGTTTATGCAAATGTCCGAGTCCTGCAAGCCAATCAAAAGTCAGGATTCAACCTGAGGGCGCAATCAGAAACTCTCCTCGTAGCTCTCTCTCATCCTATTGGCTGAATTGTTGGCCAATCCCTCACCAACACAGCTAAGCTCTCTGATTTGTCAAAGCTGGCTGTCACTTTGGCAAACTGCCTTGTCCAAACAAGTCAAGCACATAAGAGTTCGCTTACGTTAATCAGACTTTTAAACACTGAATGATGCCTGAATTTACGACTAATCAAGACAGTGTGTAATGTAACAGTAGAACTGAGTAATTTAGGTTGAAATTGAGTTTGAGCCTTTAATACGGCTGTGTGTTATTTTTTTGTTTGTTTTTTGAATGTCAGAATATTTGTGAAGAGAAAAAGAGAGCGGTGGAGAGACAGTGACACCTTACAAGGCAGCCAGGTAGTGTGTAACTAAACTAAACAGCCCACAATGTGTGATACATAGGCTTCAACTGTGCACTGCTTCTCCTGCCTTCTACATACACACACACACACACACACACACACACACACACACACACACACACACACACACACACACACACACACACAGCCCTCTGGTAAGATCCCCTCTCTTGCAGGCATCTCTGAGCACTTTACTGCAGCAGGCAGAGACAACAATCCTCTGTCAGCCAGCACTGGCCTCGGGCTTCGGGCTTCGGGCTTCGGGCCTCGGGCCTCAGGCTTTGGGCCTCAGGCCTCAGGCTTCGGGCCTTGGGCCTCGGGCTTTGGGCCTTGGGCCTCAGGCCTCGGGCTTCGGCTCACGACCACACACTGAACCACCGGCAAATTCATATTTACCTTTCTGGGTTCATATGTCCAAACCTTTAGAGACACTCTTTTAAAAGATGTGAAGAGTTATATTCCAAGACTTTTTATATCATCTTTGGGAAACAAAACAATCAGGACCTCATACCTGAAGTAATTCATCATTCAATTTGTCTAAAATCTAGAGGATCCAGTCTGAAAACGTAATTATTCTCTCACTGAAAGAAAGACCTACTGTCTTTTAAAAAGTGACGTAATTTATTTTATTTTTGTGTTATTTTGTAAGATTAGGTATTAGCTTCTTTTTTCCCATGGTGGATATTTCAGTCTGGAGCAGAACTCTTTGTGTGTTGAACGCAGCGCAAGACGGGTTGTCGCAAACTAGACACACAGAAGTGTTGAAAAGTGACACGCGTGTTAATAGCAACTCGTCTTGTGTCATCTGTTTAAAAGAGTGTACAGCTGAAGATAAAATGGATATTGACTCACTAATGTAGAGGTTGAGGATATGAATAGCTTCCCAGTTACCATAAATTCATATAGGGCACCACTAAGCCCTATTGAAAACAGTTTAATTGGTGAGTCAGGCCCTTTAGTGTCCAGTCTTTATGCAACAGCGCCCTCCACAGGGACAGAGCCAAACTGCACCCAAACACTCCTGAGGCTGAGTACAGCTTGGCAGCCAGAGGACAGGAGAGAGTTAAAAGGCCAAAAAAGGAATTATTTCATAATCTGATATGGTGAATCTTAACTGGCTCCGTTTTTGCTTTCTTTCTCAAATGAATCACAGGTTACACAACAGATCTGCTTTTAAACTCTTAACATCTTGTCATGTCTGTCTAAACAGGGAGAAAGCTCATGGAATCAGATATTTTTTCCTGTTTAAAGAGGCATGAAAAAATCGCCGCTGTCAGATGGAAACTTTGTATTCTCAAAAAAAGTCCAATTCTCAGGAATTTGGTACAAACTAGCTTCTCTTCAGATTAACAGCCATGTGTTTTTGAAATTGTAACACAATTTTGAAAGACCATGGGAACCTTTCATTCAATTAAAAACAGCAAAATCAGCAGTTACGAGGTTTTCCACGACAGCAGTGATTTGAGATCTGTAGTTTCTGTTGTTGTGTCGATCCCACTGCAAATCAACACCTGTGATCAATTTAATGGAAAGAAGCAAAAAGGATGCAAGTAATCAAAAGTCAATACTTTGTTGGTTCACCTTCCCTCCATTTTGTTTTCTCTCTCTCCTTTGTTCCTGTGCCATGTTGCCATGTTTACATTTTGTATTCAAAGACAAGCACTTGAATCAAAAATCCTGATATGAAGTTATTAATCTCTTGACCCAAAGCAGCCGAAGGAGTAATGATTGAATTAATCAAAGTATGAATCACCTTTGACCCCTAAAGGAGATTATGTCCTGGTCCTAACACAACAGTCTAGCTAACCTCTCTAGTCTCTTTATTCCATTTCATCTCCTTTCCTCATCTTTGCTTTACCCTTCTTTCCTTTCCTCTCCTCCTTCCCTTCCCTCCTTCATTCATCCCTTTCCTCCCTCCCCTTTCCCTCCCTTCACTTCCCCCTTTCCCCTTCCTCCTTCCTCTCCTTGCCTCCTTCCCTCACCTCCTCCTCTTACTTCTAATGTAGAGGGATACATTTCAGAGTTGAAGTGTTAAGAGAAGGAGCTAGGTGTTATGTTTGGACCGGGCCTGTTCCTGTTCAATGCGGTTTAGTTCCCTGTATAGGAGGGTTAGCAGCGGGTATGAAGGAGGCTGGATGGGCCCTGATCAGGTCTAGACACTAGAAAACAATAATCATAATAAAAATAAACCTACAGTGTGTTAATATTAGCATAACAGTCTAGGATCACACGCTGTGACGAGTCTCTCGCTTCAGGGAAACCAGTGCTGGCTGACAATACGAACAGACAGGAGGAGGAGTTAGGAGGAGGAGGAGGAGGAGGAGGTTGATCCTTTAGAGGTTCACTGGAGATGTATACACCAACACACATTCGCCTACACACACACACACACACACACACACACACACACAGGTAAAAACACAGTAACGTACGACGTACGACTAGTACACCAAACCTCACTCACACTCAAAGAGTAACACTTCTTTCACATGTGACTATTACGTTACGTTATGTTTTGTTACGTTGTGTTATGTTAGGTTATGTTTAGTTACGTTATGTTTAGTTACGGTACGTTTTGTTACATTACGTTATGTTTTGTTACGTTATGTTTTGTTACGTTATGTTTTGGTACGTTTTGTTATGTTATGTTATGTTTTTGTGCGTTTTGTTATGTTAGGTTACGTTTAGTTACGGAACACACCACACACACAAACGTTTTTATATCAAGTTAATTAAGGAATTATTTAGACTGAACTTTGAGCTTTGTCAGTATTGTTTCCACTGAGAGAACTGACCCAAAGCCAGCTAGACCCTTATGCCCATATGAAACCATTAAGTTGTTAATTTACTCTAAATTAGACTAAACCTTCTAAACGTCAGCCAAGTTATAATGTTTACTTTTCTCAGCTTTGAACTGGCTGAGCATTTCTCCTTGCTTTAAGCTAGTGTCAACACAGAGTAAATGTTAGCTAGTTACCACATCGGCTAATGTAGCAGTGTAAACTGTAGGAAGAGGAAATGTTTTCTGAAGTTGGCGCTGGACATCTTTTCCCATAACAGTCTGTGTGTGTGTGTGTGTGTGTAAATTGTTAATGTACACTGACTTGCCCTGGGAAACACCTCCAGCTGTCTAGATGAAAACTAAACACACACACACACACACACACGCACACACACACACACACACACACACACACACACACACACACACACACAGACCGCAGACTAAACAAACTTTACCTAAGAACCAGGCTTTCCACACAGGTGCGCTTTCATACGTGAACGTACATTAACACAGTTTTGTTATTGTGGACCACACAAGATAGGGAAAACATTTATCACACACACACACACACACACACACACCTGGTGCCTCCAGAGTCGGTTCCCTCCTCCCACCTCGCCCACCTCCTTCGTTTTCCTGTCTGAACAAACTCTTCCTGTTCCCTAGAGATGCCTGTTGTCCAATGACAGAGCTCCTTTCAGACCAGCCTCGCTGCCATTGGCTGGTTGTCTTTCGGTCTCCGTGGAAACGTTCATTGTTTATTGTTGTTGCTATGACGTACAAGTGTGCC
Source organism: Centroberyx affinis (assembly GCF_046629955.1). Classification (NCBI taxonomy): domain Eukaryota; kingdom Metazoa; phylum Chordata; class Actinopteri; order Beryciformes; family Berycidae; genus Centroberyx; species Centroberyx affinis. The sequence goes on along the minus strand of NW_027280188.1, from coordinate 170,111 downwards.
TGCCTGCGCTGAGACGGGCAAATGTGAGTGGCTAGTTTGGGCTGTCAATCATCCCAGGCCACGCCTCCTTACTGTCTCAGATGATGATGATGATGCTGATTGGATGATGATGATGATGATGATGATGATGAGATTGATGGTGATGATGATGATGATGAAGATAGATAGATTTTTTTTATAGTGATGCCGCAGAGAGCGTTGCAATACACCTACTATTTGCCTTTTTGATAACGTTAGTCATATTTTAACGTAGTGCGATAAATGTAAAAGTTTTTTTTTTATTGTTGTTATTGTTATTGTTCATTCTCTTGAGAAAAAAAAGGTAATTTTACTCCAATCCATTGTTCACACAAACACTCTGTAAGGGATTCGCTGTATGACTTCCAGTTGTAAAACCACTGAGTATAAAACTACCTAACACACACACATGCCTGGAAACACTGGGGACGGACTTGTAAACACAGAGGAAGTGTTGCTGCAGTGGGAGCGCTCTTTCCTTTAAAGGCTCGTCAGGTCGGCTTGTTTGTGCAGTAAACACAGAGCTGTTTGATGAGCAAATGGTGATTTGACAGGATGAGAGAGACGCTCCCCTCCCCTCCATCATCCATGTTAAGTCAATGTACTGGAAGAACAACAGCTTCCATTTAAATTTGTACAAATCACCCTCTGCTTCCAGCACCAGCACACCTGTCTGTTAGAAAATACATCTGATACTTACAGCGTCATCTTGCTCATGCACTTACAAGCTCAAGTATACTTCTTTGTGCATGTAGCTACACTTTTCTGTACACTTACAAGTCCCAGTAACCCAGTTGGTTCAGTGCAGCCCTAATCATCATGCCCCCCCCACCCACCACCACCCCTCCCCCCGGCCCAGTGTCTACATGTGTGCCTTTTGGTGTCGGGGTTCAGGGACACTTCCGGTCTATCTGTCAGTACAATGCGTTTTAGTGCAATGAGCTCCTCAAACACTCTGTTATCGTTGCCTTTTGACACTTGAACATCTGAAATCAACCCCAGTTCATTTTACAGTGTCGAAACATGGAGCAAAGCCCTCCGTAACTCTGTCATGATCAGATGAGATGCTGAATATTCTCTAATCCGCCAGTCACTGATGCTGCGTTCCAGACCTGTCGGGAAGTTGGGACTTCTGACTTTCTGCCAGGAAAAATGCAACGAAGCGGCCCTTTGAGTCGGAAACTTGCATTACTTTAACATGTTTATCATCCTCAACATACACTCCAGTTCCATTTTCAGCATTGCATGGAACATATAAATATAAACATGCTAACTACCTAGCTAATGTCGCTAAATATCACAGACATGACATTAGCTGTTGCATGGGGAACAGGATTTTCCACGATTTTCTGTGTTTCTCTTCTGGTTTTTCCGAGCTGGAATTACAATCTACCAGCTGGGAATTTCCCACTTCTGACCTAAAATGGAACGTAGCAGTATAGACTGTGGAGCCAACATGGCTGCCGTGAAAACCTACAATGGCCAACTCAGTCTATTATCTACGGCTCTGGCCTAATGTAGGGAATCTGCTTCTCCATCACACACACACACACACACACACACACACACTGCAGCCCAGTTCCCTGTTCACAGCGTCATAACAGGCGTTTCCAAAGAAGGAATCATCCTAAGCAAACGACTCTTGTAGCCGAAAAAAAAAAAAAAAAAAGACAAGAGTTCCACCTGACTTGAACTTTGATGTTTTTTTATTTCTTTTGGCAAACACTTTGCTTTACACACCTGCCTTTCCCCACTGTGCAGCATGTGACTGTGCCGCTCACCTGGTGGGAAAGTATTGTAAGTACACAACAATACGTGTTAGTGCTCGTTTGAAAAGTACAAAGTTACAGAAATTGCACTTATATTGTGTTGTTACCCCATTTGAAGCACATTATGTATAATGGAGATTTTCATTCAGTACTTGTACTCGTAATGCCTCTCCCTGGGTGAGGTCACAGGTCGATCCGGTGGAGAAAAGCCGCTGTAAAGCAAACTGTTTCCTGCTTTTGTTTTTTGCTCATTCTGCGTCGTTCTGTTCTGTTCTGCTCGCTCTGCTCTTCAAATCAGCGCTGCCTGGCGCCTTTCCTCTGACAATAGACAAGAACAGTCTCTTTCGGTTGCAGCATGTATGTGTGCATATTTAAATAAGCCTCTATTTAAAGGACAGCGCAGCAGAAAGCCGCTCCACCACAGTGACTCTTGTAGAAGTCCCTCGCCCATCGTTGTGTTTATCCTGCAGCATGTACAGAGTGGGACTCTGGGTACAGTAGACCCGTCTGTTCGGGTCGGGGTTCCTACACACTGAGCTCCACATGCGGAAAAAATGTTGTGACTCCTTCAAAAAGTTTGGAAAAGTATGGAAAAATGTTGCGGTTGTGTCTCGATACACAGACGACAACACGTCTTATTTTGCTGAAGGCCCTGCTGCCACTTCACAATACATGACACGATGTAGGGATGGGGCGATATGCTTGACTCACAATACGATTCAGTGGGGTTCAAGATTCAATAGAAGAAGAATTCTGTTTATTTCTGAGACTCAGATCTTTCTAGCGATGCCATTGGCTGCTAGAATGTAAACAACAATTTAAAAATGTCGTTACAAAGTGACAATAATATAATTTGGATGGAGAGCTTGTGAAAGTGTGATGGTCAAGAGTCTCATTAGTGATTACTACAGCAGAATAACATGGAGCTGATATCACCATTCATGTTCCTGACACAACATACGGACTGACACATTTTTTGTATCACGATAAATTGAATTTCGATAAATCGTCCCGTCCCTAATACAGCATGATATGTGTTGCTGTGAAGAATGGTGCCAGCAAAATCTTTAAATTCAATCAAGTCTGGAAAAAGAACATTTGGGAATGGAAACGGTGTAGGAACCCTGATCTGCTCTTGTAGAGAACTTCTGAGTTGGGTTTCCCCGAACTAAACTCTGCACCATCACCATCATTTTTCCATTGACTTGTAATGGAAGGAAGATGAGCGCAGTGCTGAGAGGGTTTGGGGTTTGGACCCGGTGTGTTTCTGTCTGTCTAAGTCTGTAATCTGTCACAGCATGGGTCACATACAGCAGCCGCACCGCAGTATAGATATATATAGAGGCCTACTTATTCTCGATGATAAAAACTGCTTATTTGTGTATTAAAACAGTTTATTTTAATTTATATTGGATGGTTAAAGTGTTACTGGGTTTGTTACGTTGTTATTTTCTATTTGTTGAGAACAGAAGACAATGGTTTATCGTTGTTGTCACAGAACATGGTATGAATCGGACACATTTCAGTTAGCCTTCGATTTAAAATGAATAAAAAAGGTTTTATAAATATGGCCTGGTGTCTTTTGTCTTTTTTGTTCACAATATTCTGAAGCAGGATTTCACTTTGGTGCAATGTTCAGGAGCACTTAACTTTAGGGTAAAACCACCAAAATCGACTTTTAGGGTGTTTTTTGATGAAGTTTTTTTCTGTAATTTTTGTAATGTTTTTTCAGCCAATCTCATTTATAAGCAGAATTGGAGTTTGTTTTTTCAATCAGCAGCATGTTGTCTGCACCAGATGCTGCAGGACTTTCACCTTTTTCTATTTTTTTTAGTTATGAACAATATGAAAGAAAAATAAAAGTAATGGCATTGTAACTCAAGAGTTACCACTCATACATGAATATTAATAATTCTCCCAATTTGCATGATGCATAATGATGATTCATGTTTTCCTCTGACAACTGACTTGACAGAAGAACCAATCACAACCCATCACACCCCTGGCATGAATATTTATGAGAGTGTCAACAGACCAACAGAGCTAATAATAATACTAATAATAAACTTTATTTATATAACACTTTTTTAAAACAACAGTTACAAAGTGCTTTCCAAAACAATTAAGATAAATAAATACTCTGACTATATAGAACAGAAACAAGAGCAGATTAAAAATGACATGAAGTAAAGATCAAATAAAATGAAATGAAATAAAATAAGAATATAAGGATTACAAACCAAGATAAAAAAAAATAGAACCTAAAGAACTTTATAAAAATGGCTGCAGTGTCAGTCAGCATCCAGCAGGTGGCGCCATGTACTTACATTTGTTTTGAAGTCTGTCTGATCTGAACTCATCAAATCAATCAATCAATCTGTCTCCAGTCTCTGTAACTTTACCTCAGCATGATGGACTCGTCTGTCTCTTCTTCTGTGGTGTTCAACACAAACACATGAAGAAGCAGCTGGATATGAGCATCAGTCCAGACTTCATTTTGTTCTGCTAGGCTTTCCGAGCATGAGGAACCGCGTCCGTCTCCTTCTACCCATAATCCCTTGTGTTTCGGGCTGGCTTCCTGTGGTTGGTTGGATTAGCGTTTTTACTGCGGACAGGAAGTCATTTCCCACCAGAGTTAAAATGTCAACATGATCTCATAAACAGTCATATTACAGAATGAAATCATAACTGTCTGCTCTATCTGTTAGATTAGATGAGATTAGATTAGATGGAGCGTGATTGATCCACATGGGGAAATCAGATAAAAGATACAGCTAACAACTGAAGACTTTGAGGAAGCTTTGCTGGCCTTGCTCACGGTTTAGCCCAGTGGTTCTCACCATGGGGTCCGGGGACCACCAGGGGTCCTTGAGCTGGTTCCAGAGGGTCCCCAGCAAACTGATGAATTGTTAAACTTCAGCATCATTTCATTAACAAGAAGTGAACAGTTAGAGAATGTAGAAGAATGACTGTTCTGATCATAGTTTCTCTGTTATCTCTCTACCTGCAATACAGACAGTCATGGACTTCTGGACAAAATCATATCTGACAATAAAAATATTCTCAGATTTCAGACAAAATCTCATCAAATGGGGGTCTGTGGCTCTGATGTGGACTAAATTAGGGTCTTTGATATGAAAAAGGTTGAGAATCACTGGTTCAGCCTAGTTCAGACTAGCAAAACAAACACCAGTGTAGTGTATTGAATAATGGAGATCGACATTTTTTTATTATTATCACAGATTCAACACTGACATGAAATCTTATTTTGACAATGCTCGACATATAAAACTTGCTGTATCACATATTAAACTCTGTCTGCTC
>NW_027280188.1:127500-160000 GCF_046629955.1 Centroberyx affinis | reverse complement strand
AGGAAGGAAGGAATGTAGTATGGAAGGGAGGAAGGAAGGAAGGGAGGTAGTAAAGAAGGGAGGTAGTAAAGAAGGGAGGTAGTAAAGAAGGGAGGAAAAAAGGAAGGAATGGCGATGGAAAAGGAGGAAGGAAGGAAGGAAGGAAGGAAGGAAGGAAGGAAGGGAGGTAGTAAAGAAGGGAGGAAAAAAGGAAGGCATGGCGATGGAAAAGGAGGAAGGAAGGAAGGAAGGAAGGAAGGGAAGGGAGGTAGTAGGGACAGGAGGAAAGAAGGAAGGCAAAGCAGAAAGTAGGGAGGGAGGAGGAAAGGAATGAGGAAGGAATGATGGAAGAGAGGAAGGTCAAAAGGAAGGAAGGCAAGAAGGAAGGAAGGAAGGAATGTAGGAAAGGGAGGAAAGAAGGAAGGCATGGGGGTTGTTAGGAGGGAATGAAAGAAGGCTGGAGGGATGGAAAGGAGGACGGAAGGAAAGAAGGGAGCAAGGGAGGAAGGAAGGAAAGAAGGTAGGTAGGAGGGAGGAAAGGAAGGCCAGGATGGAGGAGAAAATGAAGGAAAGAAGAAAAGTAAAAGGGAAGGTGGGAAGGAAGGCTAGAGTGATGGAAAGGAGGAAGAAAGAAAGGAAGGAAGGAAGGAAGGAAGGAAGGAAAGAAGGAAGGAAGGAAGTCTTGGAAAATATTCCAATCATTATTTCATTTTATTCATTCATTTTATTAATTAAATGTTTTTATTCAACATTTCCCATGAACTCTGACTTTCCTCCAGTCTGTTCCATCAGTTGTGTTTCTTTACTGAACACCGGGTCCTGACTGATAAAGGTTTGGTATTTATTATCCTGTTATTAATAATTCATTAGGATACAAAGGCCAGAAACAAGTTCTGCAGAAGAGAGAAATCAGCTGCTGAGGAGCCTTTGAGCCAGACTCCCCCTCTGACCTCTGACCCCTCTGACCTCTGACCCCTCTGACCTCTGACCTCTGATGAAGTGGAAGAGTGAGGCTGTGTTCTCTCTCTCTTCTTGTGAGGAGAAATAAAAAGTGAGTCAGAAATGCCTTTTGTGCGTCTTGCTGCCGCTTCCCATCACTTTCAATGTAAAGAAGCTGGTGACAGTTTTGAAACAAATGGCTAATGTGATTTCCCTCTGACCACAAAGAAGCAGCCTCTCCTGCAGCTAAACAAAGCAGAGGTGAGACCAAGTCCACTTCACTCGAGTCCCAAGTCAGTCTCAAGTCTTGAGGCACAAGGCTCAGTCAAGTCTCAAGTCTAAATGTAGAACACCAAGTAAAGTCAGAACAAATCAAGAGTCCAGTATCAATATAATATCTTAAAGAAAACTAAATATCTAGGACTTTTCAATGCAATATGGTTTTAATATGATAAAAACTTGGTAAGAGCATCATGAGTTTGATTTCTAAAATCAGGTTCAACTTCAATAAATTCAATCATTCCATACAAATTCAGAAAACAGAATTTAAATTCAGTCGTCTGCTGGAACAAATCTCATCAATTTCAATCTGAGTCATTTACACAAACACATTTACTGCCATTCACTCGATTCTTATTAATATACTATTTTCTTTGTTGTGATCATATTGCTTTTTGCTGCTGCAGCGACCCAGTCTCCCCACAGAGATCACTCGGGTTTCATCTTATCTTATTGCATGTAACAATTTTATTACACTTCTTGTAAACTGCACTTTTCAAAAAGGGTTCACGTCTAATAAAATAGACAAACACATAAAACAAAATCATAAAAGAAAAGCAGGAAAAACATAAAGAAGAGATTGGACGAGGTACAATATTGAAATTGTTTTGCGCGGCTCTTTATGGCCCGAACACACGAGCTGTCCGGCTTCAGAGTGAGGTAACAAAACGTGACTGAAGAGCGGCGGCTTGAGACACGCAGTGAAGTTATGGCTGTTCATGCCTGCAGGGTAATCATCTGCACAGATAAGACCGACTGCAGGAACACGCCGATGCTTCGTGTTCCACAGAACAAGTAAATCATTGTCTCTCCGAAGGGAAGGTACACAAAAACAATCAGAGCCACTTTCATCACCAAGTACAATCAATGTACAATCATTTATCTTGGTGTTTTTTTTTTGTTTTTTTTTTGCACAGAGATTATCTTTCACACAGTAACACAGTACATACTGACATACATTGGACAAGGTAAACAGACTCTCATGCAGGCGGCAGAACACACTATCAACAGCAGACTCTGCTAGAGATTTATATTTTTCATGAAAATACAACATTTTCCATCCTGGGAACAGAATCCGGGGAAACTGGACTTGTTTTTAAGGCCTAAGCCAGTGATTCTCAACCTTTTTCATATCAAGGACCCTAAATTAGTGCATATTAGAGCCACGGACCCCCATTTCATGAGATTTTATCTCTTGGATTCAAATCTGAGAATATTTTTATTGTTAGATATGATTTTGCCCAGAATTCCATGACTGTCTGTATTGTAGGTAGAGAGATAACAGTGAAACTATGATCAAAACAGTCATTCTTCTGCATTCTCTAATTGTGTTAACTTCTTGTAAATGAAATAATGGTGAAGTTTAACACTTCATCAATTTGCTGGGGACCCCCTGGAACCCCCTCAAGGACCCCTGGTGGTCCCCGGACCCCATGTTGAGAACCACTGGCCTAAGCGACCAGTCAAGACACACATGTCATTTTTAACAGGTGGGACTAAATATGGAGGAATATGCGTTAAACCTATGGGCTTCCAATATCCAAACCCGGACACCTTTAGTCGGTGATCACCCCAGGAAGTGGCTGCTTCAGAAACACCCAAACTATTCTATTTTAAAACACGAACCATGTCGCAAGAGAGCAGCACTGACCACACACAGGAATACAATGCTGACAAATGGAGCATTGCGTTAGTTCAGGCAAAACACTGAAGTCTTGCACACTGTCAGCTGATTGGCTATCAGCTAGTCCAATCCAACACCAATCACATTCAAACAAGTCAATGAATGAATGTATATAGATCACCAGTTCTGTTTCTGCTTATACATTTTACTTTATACACTTATTTGTTACACTTTCCAGTGTTATATTTTGTGTCTTGAGGTCCATTCAAAGCTGTGTGTGTGGTGTCATGTACCAAAAACACTCTCAATCCATTTTTACACGTTCATTTTCCAGCATCTCTCTGATCCTTACCAAGAACAGGCCGTTTCTGTCACCGTGTCTTTAAGGCTCATTAATATTAACGACCCCTCTGTTCCGATTGGCTAACCGCTTCAAGAGTGAAACGTGAGACGCCACGGCCCAGCAGCTACAGGTAGGGAAAACTCTCCGGTAATAAACAATGACAACCGCTCAACCGCTTTGAAAAAAAACACTTTGTTAGTCTATTATTTCTTACAAAAATGATAATGAGCGAACCTTTGTGACGCCACAAAGTTACGGAAGTCCAAACGGCTCGTTTAGAGGCTCGCTGCACTAATATGGATTGTGTGGATTTAGTTGGCGACCGTGCGTTTTGATACTTTCACCATGTTTAGATAGACCATCCAACTCCTTTATCATCACAGAGGCAAGGGGAGTCCTGCTTTACACCAGATGGGACCTTTAATTCATTCATTAATTCATGTGTTGTTTTTCCTGTACTGTCCACCAAGATAAATTCCTGCATGTTTTTGTACTCGAAGTGACTCTGATCAACCTTTGGAGTAAAAGTTGTTTGTCCCCAGCAGCTTCTGCATGCAAGAAGAGTCACACAACAACAACAACAACAGCAGCAGCAGCAGCAGGCTGGATGGGATATGAACACACAGCCTACAGAACACCGGCTTCCAGACGCAGATAGTGTCAAAAACAAGTCAGTGATGATTAACTTCAGTCAGCAGCATTATCTCCACGTCTTACACAACAGCAGTGAGCCGCAGGGGAAAACAAGCGGCGGCCTCGGACCAGCAGGCAGCTGATGACCAGGGATTCAACGAAATGACGTTTTCCTGATAAACATCGAGTCATGTAATTATTAGTGTGAAGTGTGTGAAGTTTTTGTGTGTATAAACTCACAGTGTGTGTGCGTGTGTGTTCAAAAACCACAAGTACAACTTCTGTGTTCAGAATCTGAATTACTTTAAATCAGAGGTGTGGACTCGAGTCACATGACTTCAGTTTCAATTGCTTGAGACTTGACTTGACTTGGGTTCTGCTGACTTTGACTTGTACTTTGATGACTTGAAAAGGTTTCTAAAGTCTTGACAGCAGATCTTGTGTTTGTGTAAATGATTTCGATTGAAAGTTCAGAATGATTGAATTTACACAGAATGATTTTGTATGTAATGATTGAATTTTTTATATATATTTTGTTTCCTTTAAGATATTAAATTGAGGATAATAATCACAACGATCGACTCGTAAAATGAAATTAATAAGAAAGAAAGAAAGAAAGAAAGAAAGAAAGATAAAATAGGTAAGTAAGGATAATAACACCTGTTACACCTACAAACAAATGATTTAGTAAATATTTATATTAACTAAATCACATAATGATTCAGTAAATATATGGTCCTAGTCAGAACTCTGGCAGCAGTATTCTGAATGAGCAGACAGCAGACTATAGACACAGCTTGATATATCCATATCACACTATGCATATACATTCAACTTACTATAGATATGTGCCTGCAAACAGTGTGATAGACAGATTGCAGATGTGGTGACAGCAGGTGATCACACCACAGACAGTGACTCGCCTGTTTAAAGTGTTCTCCTCACGCCTCCTGACAGATGTCACATTATGTAATCCTGACTCGACCAGGCGGGTCGCTCCTTACCTTCCGGCTGCACTTCAGAACACGACCCTGGCCTCTGCCCTTTGCCCTCTGCCCCCTGCCCTCTCTCCTCCACTTTGACCTGACACTCCTTTCTTCTCCTGTCTTGTTGAATAAAAAAAAAAATTCTACCTTTCCTCCCTGTCTCTTATTTCTTCACCTAGTGCTTCTCTGTCCCACATGGCCATTCTTCAAACACGACGTGTTAACAACAAATTTGTTAAATCTGTTGTCTGAACATTGTGGCTCTCTTGCACTCCTAATGTTGGTGATCTAGGAATTTAGATTTATTCAACTGTTACACTCAAAGTTCTCGATACGAGTATCAGTTAAATGCCTGAAATCTAAATGTAAATGTATCCTAGTACACACATAGTAGTAGTAGTAGTAGGAGTAGGAGTAGTAGCACTTGTAGTCGTCTTAGTGGAAGCAGTAACAATAGTAGTAGAAGAAGTCATAGTAGTCATAAGTGTATTGTTGGTTCTCCTTGTGATGTACAGTTTTGTGGAAAATAATTTCCCCCCGGGGACAATAAACTAATCTAACTAACTAACTAACTAACTAACTAGTAGTAGTTGTAGTAGAAGTATCAACAGTAGTAGATGTATGTAGAACTACATTATTACACTATTGCCATCCTTCCATAATACAATAACAGAAAGTTAAAGCCCATGAAAAAAGAATCACAAGTAAGTACTAGTATTAGTGTTAGTATTGATATTAGTATTAGTATTAGTATTAGTATTATCACTGCTAGTTGTTTCCAGTCAGTTTTGCTTGGTGCGTTCTGGCTTCACTTCTCCTTCACCTCAGGTTCTGTCATTCTGTCTTATCAGGTCTAACCTCAGCCTGTGACCTCTGACCCCAGACCTCAACCTGCTTATGTTATATAATGTTGTTCTGCAGGATTGCACTTAGCTTTTTGCATATATGTACTTTTTTGAGCACCTTTTGCCAAATTTCCCTTCACATTACAGAACACAGGCTCTCCATAAGTGTTGCATCAGTCCAGTCGTAAATGGACTAGTCATTTTTATATTGCACAAGAGACAGTGTTTTTTTTAAAGTAACTCAGTAACCTTTATACTGCTCTTTACTTTTACTTGAGTAGATTTTTACACCAGGAATTGTAGCTACTTCTACATGAGTAAAACTTCAGCAATCTAGCTACTTTAATTCATATTTTTGTATGCATTCTACCCTCGGAGAACGGGTTGAGAATTTTCATTTTTGAATTTTGTGGGTAAATAGGTGTACTAGGATATCATACACATCGCAATTATTATTATTACCATACTTCTATAACAGACACAAGAGACATAAGAGACAGAATCACAAATAAGTTTAAATACATTTATTCTTGTGTTCCCTCTTTGGGGCTTCAGATTACAACAAAACAGAACCAAGAAATGTGCCAACAGTACAAAAATAAATTAAACCATAAAATAACAACAGGAACAGAAAACATACATTCCCAACACTGGAGCCAAGCTAACCTGGATCCATTCATTCTTTCTCAACAGTATGTGCCACATAAATCCATAGGGCAGTGACAGTGTATTGTGCGTTCAAAATAAATTATTATTAAATAGCATTAGACTTCAGACATAAGACAATGCTTTGGAATAACAGAGGTAAGAGGCATCAATCATTTGGAACAGCTAAATTAAAACATTGTGTTGTTACAACAGAATATGGAACGGATGGAAAGGAAAGGTTTCCTATTCAAATCAACATTCTTGACTGGATTTGGCTGGCAGATTTAAGATAGTTTTCTAACTTGCTTTGTACAATTCATCTCAACATTCCCAGCCGAATCGTAGAATTGTACAAAAAAAATATTATCAGAGGAAAATATATTTGTGTCCTTCAGAAAGGTTCTGGAGTTCCATCTCAAAGACAAAATTCTCTGAGAAATAGAGTCCCTCAGTAAAAAGACGAAAGTAGCTATACGTTAGCTTAAAAAGATACTCTAGAATTACCAACATTCTGTTCTAGAATTCTCAACATTCTTCTCTGGAATTACCAACATTATGTTCCAGAATTATTAACATTCGGTTCTAGAATTATGAACATTCCGTTCTAGAATTATCAAAATTCTCCTACTGGCAGCTAGTCTACGAGGCTATTGATTGTTCTGTCTTCTACTTTATCTCTCTACCTCTCCTTCATCCCATCTCTCCATCCTCTCCCTCCTTCCTTCCTTCCTTCCTTCCTTCCTTCCTTCCTTCCTTCCTTCCTTCCTTCCTTCTTTCTTTCCTTCCTTCCTTCCTTCCTTCCTTGCTTCCTTCCCTCCTCCCCTCTACATCTGGTTCACTCTCTGCTGCAGCATGTCCAACTGCCTGGCCACCTCGCCAGGCAGGTCGTCGTTCACTTGTGTGGCGAAGTATTTCCTCACATCCTCCACCTCCTTCTGCCAGAAGTCCTGATCCAGGGAGAACAGCTCGTCCAGGTCCACGTTCTCCTTCAGGCCCTGGAGGTTCAGGGAGTCGCTGCTGGGCAGGTAGCCCACGGCCGAGGGCATGGTGCCGGCCTCGCCGTTCAGACGCCTGAACATCCAGTCCAGGACGCGGATGTTGTCGCCGAAGCCGGGCCAGAGGAAGCCGGCGGTGGGGCTCTTGCGGAACCAGTTGACGTGGAAGATCTTGGGGAGTTTGGCACCGGGGCGGTCGGCCATGCTGAGCCAGTGGGAGAGGTACTGGCCGAAGTTGTAGCCGAAGAAGGGGCGCATGGCGAACGGGTCGTGCATGATCTCCTTGCCTGGAGAAAGGAAATAACGTACATTTTGATGTTATTATTTGTACAGGACTTTTGAATAGTGCTGTGTAAATAAAGTCTATGATCATCAGCAAAGAGTGACATAATCTGTAACAGTGTCAGATACCGACCTTTGTGTTCAGCTGCAGCGGTGGCCTCTGACCTCATGGCTGCTCCAACAAACACACCATGCTGCCAGCTGAAGGCTTCGTACACCAGAGGGACGCCTGGACAGAGGGAGATGTGTTAGATTTAATATTATCTGATTATTATGATTATTTTTTTGTCTGTTGTTGTCTGTTCTGGTGTTTTTTCTCCCCATCTGTTCTGTTCTGTTTTCTTGTCTCTTCTTCAAACTTATTCTATCCCTTACATCCTATTTCTACCCTGTTGTACTCTACCAATAAAGACGTCTTCTGTTCTACTCTGTTCTGTTCTACAGGTTCTCTGTCCGGTTGCCGCTCACCCTCAGGCCTGCGGCCTCCGAAGATGACGGCCTCGATGGGGACTCCCTCTGGAGATTCCCACAGCGGGTCGATGATGGGGCACTGGCCGGCCGGCGTGCAGAAACGAGAGTTGGGGTGGGCAGAGGGTTCGCCTGGGGGGGGGGGGGGTAAGATTTAGATCACACACACACACATGCATACAAGCTCTAGACCTGTTTCTTGGAGTCTTTGATGTATTCTCTTGTTTTTTCTATCCATGTTTCCATCAGTTTTGTGTATTCTTGCTCTGCAAAGCACTTTGTGACTATCCTGCTTGTTAAAAGTCTATAAATATATAAATTAGTTTGATTTGTGTTTCCACTGACACCAATGGAACTTCAACATTTTGACTGTTTTCCATTAAAATGGTCAAATTCTGTTTAGCGATGACAGTTTGAAGTTTGAGTTTCGTTTCACAAAACCTACTCTTACAAAATGACTGATAACACAATATTTAAACATATGGTAATTTTTAAAGCAAAGCAGGTAACCTAGGGCCTTGGCTGACAAAATGGCACATTTACAGACTGGATCGTCTATGTTTCACAGACACTAATTGAAGAAGTTCTACTAATGTATCATGAGTATTTTGGAATAGAGCTCTTTGACACTAGCCATAGGCAAGCAGGCTACTAAAATTCCTGACTTCTGTTTTTTTGTGTCCAATTCACCTCTGTCTCTGCTTGTCCTGAGTTTTCACTTGTTTTCTTTTAGGATGAGATGGTTTATAAGCTCGTTGGGGTTTCTTTGTCTGATTGATTTACTCTCTTTCATTTTCAGTCTTTATCATTTCTGCGAGCACCTAAACTATAAACTCAAACTAAAAAATCCTCACCATCTGCGGGGCTCCAGGGCTTGTTCTTCCAGGAAGTGACGGTGACTCCCTCTGGCAGGGATTGGTCCATTCCCTCCCAGTACACGCCGCCGTCGCTGGTCTCCGCCACGTTGGTGAAGATGGTGTTCTTAACGATGGTCGCCATGGCGTTGGGGTTGGTCTTAACCGAGGTGCCGGGCGCCACGCCGAAAAAGCCGTTCTCTGGGTTGATGGCACGTAGGTTGCCTAGCGACGGGAAGGGAAAAGGGTGAGTTAGTGATACAACAAAACTTATAATTGGTTGAGACTAGAATTGGTTATAGTTTCCATCTATCTCTCTTGCACTTGACGAATTTGATTCCAAAAAGCTTTAAAACCATTCCAAAAAAGTATCAGTACCATAAGTTTATCATTAAATATCTCTAAAATATAGAAGATCCATTCTGTTAAAGTGTTGTCATTTTGTCAAACAACAACCTGGGTTACCTACTATGCTTTAAAAAGTACTGCAATCAAGTCATAATTTTGTCTTATCATTTTATAAGAGCGGGTGTAATTTTTTTCAAATGGTGCACATATCAAGCTTTGGAACGAAACTCTTCACCTGTTAAACTTTAAAGAACAAAGGTCAGAGTAGCTGCTAACTCTCTTTCTTTGTCTCTCTTTCCTCCTTTGACTCAGATTTAAGAGACAGTAAAACTAAAGGACTTGACGAAGCTCCGGCTCCCTCACCTTGGTCGTCGAACTTCATCCAGGCGATGTCGTCTCCCACGCACTCCACCTTCCAGCCGGGCAGCGTGGGGCAGAGCATGGCCAGGTTGGTCTTCCCGCAGGCGCTGGGGAACGCTGCCGCCATGTACTTCTTCTTCCCCGCCGGGTTGGTGACGCCCAGGATCTGCAGAGGAGAGGAGAGGATAGTTAGGACTGGTTTGGTTTGGTTTGGTTAGGTTTGGTTTGGTTTGGTTTGGTTAGAGTGGTTGGATGGATGGATTCATAGATGAATTTATGGTAAAGGAAGCTGAAAAGGCACAAAGGAAGGAAGGAGGCAGGGAAGGAAATAAGAAAGAAAGAAAGAAAGAAAGAAAGAGAGAAAGAAAGAAAGAAAGAAAGAAAGAAAAGAAAGAAAGAAAGAAAGAAAGAAAGAAAGAAAGACAGAGCACACTTTATAAACTCTAAATGGATGCTGATTCCTCTAAATGTCCCACTGAGTTTAGGGAACATTTTTAGGGAACAAGTAAACATACTAACAAATTAACAACAAATGAAAGAATACAGGACAGAATAATGAAAATAATAGAGAGAAAGAAAGAGAAAGAAATGAAAGAAGCAGAGAAATGCGGGAATGTAGAAATACAGAAAGAAACCATTCAACCATCCAACCAACTCGTAAACTAAACCAGCATTATCTACCAGTATTTGCCAATTCAAATGAATTCCGTTCAGTTCAATTCAATCACCATGATGATGCTATGACATTAACAACATCAAGTAGTTCAATAACACCAATAACACCAACAATAACAGTGAGATGTATTGACGTCCTCACCAGCATGTGCTCGGCCAGCCAGCCCTCCTCCTTGGCGATGCGGGAGGCGATGCGCAGGGCGAAGCACTTCTTCCCCAGCAGGGAGTTTCCTCCGTAGCCGCTGCCGAACGACACGATCTGCCGCCGGTCCGGGACGTGGGCGATCAACGTCTGCTCCGGGTTACAGGGCCAGTTGTTCACCAGGGGCTCTGAGGGGGGGAGGGAGGGGGAGGGAGGGAAGGAAGGTGGGAAGGAAGGAGGGAAGGAGGGAAGGAAAGAGAATAGAAGGAGTTAAGGGAAGGAGAGAAGGAGCGGGAGAGATAGGGATGTGCGTCAGACAGAGAGTTATCACTTCCAAGAATAAGCTCTTTTTTGTTTTGTTCAGTTCAAATAAGATTCTATTCTATTCTATTCTATTCTATTCTATTCTATTCTATTCTATACTATGGGATTAGGGTTATCTCATATAAAATTTGTTACTTTGAAACATTTAACTATTTGTGATTAGAGGGAGGAAGGGACTGAGCTAAATTATAATTTAATTTATTATTATTATTATCAGAAGTAGTAGTAGTAGTAATAGCAGTAGTAGAGGTAGTAGTAAAAGTAGTAGTAGTCATTCAATTTTGACTATTATTTTTAGAGCTGCAACGATTAATCGATTAATCGATTAGTTGTCAGCTATTAAATTAATCACCAACTATTTTGATAATCGATTAATTGGTTTGAGTCATTTTTTAAGAAAAATAAGTCAAAATTCTCTGATTCCAGCTTCTTAATGTGAATATTTTCTGGTTTCTTTCCTCCTCTATGACAGTAAACTGAATATCTTTGGGTTGTGGACAAAACAAGACATTTGAGGACGTCATCTTGGGCTTTGGGAAACACTGATCCACATTTTTCACCATTTTCTGACATTTTATAGACCAAACAACTAATCGATTAATCGAGAAAATAATCGACAGATTAATCGACAATGAAAATAATCGTTAGTTGCAGCCCTAATTATTTTATGTCCTGCTGCAGCTCTGCCTGCCTGAAGGAAAGCAGTAGGCGGTGCTGACTCACTCTTGAGCGGCAGAGGGCAGCCAACGGAGTGCAGGCAGCGGACGAACTCTCCGGTTCCCAGAGCGGACAGGACGTCCCGGCCCATCCGGGTCATCACCCGCATGCTGGCCACCACGTAGGGCGAGTCGGTCAGCTCCACCCCGATCTTAGAGAGGGGCGAACCCACCGGACCCATGCTGTACGGAATCACATACATGGTGCGACCTGAACAGACAGACACACAGACAGACAGAGAGAGGGAGTCCTGTTAATCCAACATATCCCATGATTCCCGAGTGTCAGACTGAAGCCTGGTGATGTTTCCCCATGTGTAATCCATAGTGTCAGTACTGGGACACTGAGTTAGTCTGTATTACTGGTGTCTTTGTTTTTAAGACAGAGGCCAATTAAAGATCCGGAATCAAAAGATGACAGTCAGTTTGATGTGAAATCCATATTATACTGTAGGTGCATCAACAGCAAATGCAAAAAAAAAATTAACTATAGATATTAATGAATGGGAATAAACATAAACATCTGAATACCAGGATTTATAATGACTCTTTATAAATAAACATTTGAAGGGTATCATCCCATTTCAGAAATACTGAACTGCCTGAAATTCATCAGATGATTCCAAAACAGAATCAGTTTGTAAGCAAAAGTCTTATGACCTCTACCTTTAACAGTAATGTGCTTTATTTCCTTGCTGACCATCGTTTAGTCGTGGATAGTGAGTTTTCAAATGTTTCGTTGGAGTGAAACTCTTCATTAGTTTGCGGTGGACCTGCCTGGTTAAACAGAGTGAAGCGTTATTTGTCCCGGTACCTTTCATGCAGCCGGGGAAGCGCTGAGTCATGGCGGCGTCAAACTCCTTCTGGGACATCCAGCGGCCCAGCTGACTGACTCCGCCCCCCACGGGCGACGGCACCGTGTCCCGCTGCTCCTCGGTCACGATCACCGTCTTACTCTCCACACGGGCCACGTCCCGCGGGTCGGTCCTGGCTAACCAGCTGGGGGGGGGGGGAGGAAGGAGGATGATGGAGAGAGGGGGGAAGAAGATGAGGAGGAGGAGCATGGTGAGGAAAAGAGAAGGGAAGGAGAGGAAGTGAGGCAAGGAGGGAGGAAAAGAGAGGATGGGAAAGGGAGGGTGAGGGGAAAGAGGGAGGATGAAGAAAGGAAAGGAGGGAGAGAAAGAGATAGGTGGGAGAAGGGGAGAAGGAGAAGAAGGAAGGAAGGAAGGAGAGGAGAGAGTGAGAGAGCATTAATGGTTGCTCTTTTTTATTCAAAGTTGCATGAATTTCAGTGAGTTAGAGAGACAAACACTTCAGCTGGAATAAACTGATTCATTGTTCCTCCATTTTGAAAACCAGTTCAGCCTGACAGGCCGTTGCACAATATTTCCAAAACTAAGGATTAGTCTTCCTTATATAATGCTGTTTTGTAATCAAAGTTCGTCATACTGCAGTCCAGACAAACAGCATCAATCATTCCACAGTGAAGAGCAGTTCACTGTCACACCTGAGTTCATTTAGTCAGCGGAGGTGTGTGTGTGTGTGTGTGAGCTCATTAATTAGAGAATGCGGCCTGACTGGGAGTGAACTGGGCTCACTGGTTTGTGTGAACCTTGACCTCCAACAGTGACGACTGCTGCACATTCTCTTCTACAACAACAAGACTGTTATCAGCTGATTGCGTGGATTCACTGCCGGCTTGCCTCACGCTGCTTGTTGCAATAACCGCCCAGGCTGTGACGACCGATAGTCCAGATCCACCGTGGATCCAGTATCGCTCCACTGGCTTTATGGGAATCAGGGTGTCATCAATACGCAACTATGAACTATCACACCTCATATACATTAAGCTTTTAACATTACAATTTTGAATCCAGCTTGTATTCTGTTATTCCAGCGCTGGAAACAGGGTTTTTGTGACGTGGTGCTGGGGAGAGATCAATGACATCTAATGAAACTCTGACTGAAGTGATCAGCTGTATTACTGACTGATTGAGATGGAAGATAGAAGTTATATTGCACCTCTAATTTGAGAAACCCTGCATTCTCTCACTGCTGAAAACGTTTATCAGGTGCGCTTGGACGGTAACCAAAGACAACAACTTCACACGTCTGTTAGTACTTATCTGAAATAATGGATTACCATCGCAGTAAAACTGTCGTAGTAGCTTTACTTCTTGATCTACATGTGGAGCATGAATTGCCTACATCCCTCTCTCTTTCGCTTTCAGGCTGTGTGACATGCGGTGTGCTTGCGGCATTCCAAAAAAAGTTGAGATGTTTTTATCTCAGTGCGGCATGAGAACCTAGCTTTTCCTCTCCAGTCTGAACTGTGTGAAAAAGCAGAAATGCCTCCCTCTCCTTTCAAACTTCCCTGACACTATGAACTGTGTTTTGTCCAATTCTGAGGTAGATTCATTTACTGAACCTGTATTTCACATAATGACCACAAAAAACATGGTTCAGAGAAATTCCTTAAGGTTAAACTGGGTATAAGAACTCTTTTTAATGGTAAAACATTTAAAGTTGTTGAATTTTGTAGAATATCCGCTTCCTAATTTGACTGAAGAACTCAAATTGCCCCCAAATCTGCTAACAGAAATTGGTTGCATGGGGGCAAAAATGCCTTTGAATGTTCATAAAATGGCCATGAAATTACCAAAAATGATGAGTAATTCACAAGTGAATACGACTACTGTCCCCCGTGGGCCACTGTAGCTGATTTGTGGGAGCCTCCACCTCCAAAAAGGATCAAAATGCCTCTAAAAATTAGATCAACGGGGCAACAAATGCCCCTCTAAAAAACCCCTGTGGCTCAGTCAAACCCGTTAATCCCTCAGTAAAGCAGAGCGGACCTACCAGTTGTCGTATTTGTGCAGCTTCTTGATGACGCCCTGCTCCTCCAGCTGGGTCAGGACGGCTCGGTTCTCCTCGTCGGAGCCGTCGCAGATGTGCAGGGCGTCCGGCTGGCAGAGCGCCACGTTCGCCTCCACAAACTCCCTGAGGGCCGGGCTGAGGGCGCCGAGGTCGCCCTGCAGCACCCGAGGGCCACCCTGAGACTGAGACTGCAGCTGAGGAGGCATGCTGAGGAGTCTGAGAGAGAGAGAGAGAGAGAGAGATGGAGAAAGAGAGGAGATGTGTAGGAGTGGATGAACCTGGAGGAGAGGAGAGGAGAGGAGAGAGGACATGAGTAAAGAGGAGAAGGGTAAGGATGAGAGGAAAGAAAGTGGAGAAGAGAAAAGAAGAAGGGTAAAAGGTAAGGAGGGAGGAGAGGAGAAGGGTGAGCGGCAAGAAGGTAAGGAAAGAGGAGAGAAGAAGAGTAATGACGGTGAGGAGAAAAGGTAAGGCGAGAGGAGAGAGGAAGAGGAGGTGGAAAAGAAGGGAGAACAGAAGGGTAAAGGTGAGAGGAAAGAAGGTAAGGAGAGAAGAGGAAGAGAGGAGTGGGAAAGAAGAAAGGAGA
This sequence comes from Centroberyx affinis, assembly GCF_046629955.1. Classification (NCBI taxonomy): domain Eukaryota; kingdom Metazoa; phylum Chordata; class Actinopteri; order Beryciformes; family Berycidae; genus Centroberyx; species Centroberyx affinis. The sequence goes on along the minus strand of NW_027280188.1, from coordinate 145,100 downwards.
GGAGAAAAGAATAGATGGATGAGTGGAAAGAAAGTAAGGAAAGAGGAAAGGAGAGGAGGGTGAAGAGGAGAAGAATAGAGAAGGGATAAGAAAAAAAATTCAGTTTAGTACATCAAGTTTGACCAAAAAGCCTAATAAATCATACAAACTACTTAAAAATTGCTTTTAGTTTCTTAGTTTTAACATGTGTGCCTCCTTTACATCTTTACATCTTTACATCTTTACATTTCATGGCTTTTCTTGATTTGAGTCATCAGATTAAACTGAAAAAACTACATCAAACTATATCTAACCTCAAGCAACTGATGCAACCTGTAAGTCACGCTGTGGATGATGCAACATCACAACATCCCTCCTCAAATTACTTTATTACTATTCCTACTGGGGGGAAAAAAAACAAAAAAAAAACAACACAAAAGAAACACAAGAGTAAAAGTATCTTAGAACATCAGCTTACCTTCACTGGTTGGTTTTGGGCGCAGTGAGCCTGTAGCTTGTCCTCATCAGTCGAGGTGCTGCTGCTGCTTCTCAGGACAGTTCAGGCCTGTTTAGCTGTGTCTGGTCTGGAGAGGCTGCTCCTTTTATACCCTGGGATCTCCCACGAGGGGGGGGGGGGCAGGAGGAGGAGGAGGAGGAGGAGGAGGAGGAGGAAGGGGGGGGGGTTATTTGCATGAACCGGTCGTTCCTGGAGATCTGAAAACAGAGTGTGACGGTCTGCCGGTGAATCATTAAGCGGTGAGACGTTACTTACGTCGTTTTTAACGTACAACCGGTTCTTTCTGACACTGAGACAGACAGCTGTATCCTGACCTTTGCTGTCTCTCTCTCTCTCTCACACACACACACACACACACACACACACACACGCACACACACACGCAAGAGCAGGACGACATGTGAGTGAATAAATATATAAACTCCACCAGCTGAACCAGTTTACATGGAGAGATTTCAATTCATGTTCTCTCAAATCTCAAATCGTTATCATTCCTGTTTCCACTTCACAGCGCTTCATGCCGTGCAGGTTGGATCAAGTCACTACTGCGATAAGTCATTACTACTGTGATGTGTTCAGGTCCCTCTCTCTCTCTCTCTCTCTGTTTCTTTCTTTCTCTCTGAGTCTCAGGATGAATTTACAATTCTTGTTCTTCTTCTGAAGCAGTTTAAACAAAGTGATGCCAAATTCAAATAGTCTCTCAGCTCGGTTCATTTTTTTTTCCATGTTCTTTTCATTTTTTATTAATTTTATTCAAAGTATGCATTTTAAGCTGAAAAAACAGTACTGTGATATTCTCTCTCTCTCTCTCTCTCTCTCTCTCTCTCTCTCTCTCTCTCCTCTCCTCTTGCAGCAGTTGAACTTTGACCTGCATTACTAAGTGATGTAAGTTCAGAGTTCGCAGCGTCAGGCAGCTGTGTGACGTGGGCTGAGCCTTGGCTGGACTCCTTCCTATTGGCTGGCTGACAGGGGCTCGCCACGGGGTCAGAGGTCAGTCGGGGAGTGTGTGTGTGGAGCGTGGAGTGAGTGTGGCGTGAGTGTGTGTGTGTGTGAGTGTGAGTGTGTGTGTGAATGTGAATGTGTGTGTGAGTGTGTGACAGTCTGAAGGAGTCTCCAAACAAAATTTGCAACTCTTTGACTAGACTATTAATACTAAGTAGTATTAATAATACAGTTGTACTGGTAATTGTAGCAGCAGTAGTAGTAGCAGCAGTAGTAGTAGTAGTAGTAGCAGTAGTAGCAGTAGTAGTAGTAGTAGTAGCCTAGCAGTAGCAGTATAGCAGTAGTAGTAGCAGTAGTAGTAGTAGCAGTAGTAGTAGTAGCAGTTGTAGTAGTAGCAGTAGTAGTAGTAGCAGTAGTAGTAGTAGCAGTAGTAGCAGTAGTAGTAGTAGTAGTAGCCTAGCAGTAGCAGTAGCAGTAGTAGTAGCAGTAGTAGTAGTAGCAGTTGTAGTAGTAGCAGTTGTAGTAGTAGCAGTTGTAGTAGTAGCAGTTGTAGTAGTAGCCTAGCAGTAGCAGTATAGCAGTAGTAGTAGTAGTAGCAGCAGTAGCGGTAGTAGCAGTAGTAGTAGTAGCAGTTGTAGTAGTAGTAGCAGTAGTAGTAGCCTAGCAGTAGCAGTATAGCAGTAGTAGTAGCAGTAGTAGTAGTAGCAGTAGCAGTAGTAGCAGTTGTAGTAGTAGCAGCAGTAGTAGCAGTAGCAGTAGTAGTAGTTGTAGTAGTAGCAGTAGTAGTAGCAGTAGCAGTAGTAGCAGTTGTAGTAGTAGCAGTAGTAGTAGTAGTAGCAGTAGTAGTAGCCTAGCAGTAGCAGTATAGCAGTAGTAGTAGCAATAGTAGTAGTAGCAGTAGTAGTAGCCTAGCAGTAGCAGTATAGCAGTAGTAGTAGCAGTAGTAGTAGTAGCAGTAGCAGTAGTAGCAGTAGCAGTAGCAGCAGTACAGTAGCAGTAGCAGTAGCAGTAGTAGTAGCAGTGGTAGTAGTAGTAGTAGTTCATCCTTATTAAGACAAATAATATTTAGAAACTAGACACAGTATCAGTTGTTAAGATGGTCGTATTGTTGTTTGTTTTGCTGTGGCAGTGACTGACATGCTGAGCTGCACCTGAACGCAGCTCTCCTCACCTTGACTTGACTTCAGCACCACAGACAGACAGTCATAACGTAACTGGAGTCTCTTTAACGATGGACAAGAACAACAACAAGAAGACTGGACTTTTGCCAGAGTGTACTGGCACTTAAAGTTACGCAACAACCTTAAGTGCTTTCTGAACAATATTCTGAATTGTGCAATAGCCGATCTGTCAACCAGGGCCAGCAGTAATAAACACACCGAGCCGCTCTTTCATTTGGCTGCCAGACTTTAATGTTGTTCACGTTCACTGACATGTCTACCACTGGCATGAACATTTTAGAGGAGGTGTGGAGATGAATCAATGAAGAATGACAAGGTTTTCGGACAAGGTGGTAGCAGTAGTTTTAGTAGTAGTAGTAGTAGTAGTAGTAGTGATGGCAGTAATAGTGATGTTAGTGGAGTAATAATAGTAATAGTTGGAAAGAATGCTTGAAAGAAGTGTTTAAGTTGCTGTACATGTTTTCCTCTGGGTTGTTCTGTTGTTTGTACCTTGTTATACCTATAAACCAATCTAATCTCATCTCATCTAATCTATGAACTTTCAAGTCTTAATGTGGAAGTTTTCAACATCCTGACGTAGATAGATATGATAGATATAGATATGATAGAGCAGTACTTAGAAGAACTGCTCTATCAAATACAAGAAGGCCTAGTCTGTCTGTCAACACTGAAAACACTGATTAAACTCTCAGATAGCTGTGACACCTAGAAGGTCTGACTGTTATTTCACTTCACTGTGTTGGAAACATTATTACATCATAATATTAGATATGAATATATCAAGTAAGAGTGTTAAATGTTCTGTTATAAAAAGTCCAGGAACGTTTCTTCATGTTGTTTCACTGAGGATCACTGAGGGTTTTGTTTGGTCTTGGTTCAATCAGTAAGAAGGACAAACTTCTATTCTATTCTATTCTATTCTATTCTATTCTATTATAATAATCATCATTATCATCAATGCAAATAAAACCTTCTGAACTATGTTTAATGCAAAATTGTCTTTACTATAACAGAGGTTGATGTTGTGGCAGGTAACTGGACAAAATGTCTTTGCTTTTTTAACGATTTTGATCCCTTAATACTTCTGAAATATGTGGAAACGCCAATAAAATAACTCAAAATTATATAAAATATATATTTAAAAAATATTTAAACAGAGAAAAATCTATTATTTTTACTGTAAAATGTGTGAAGTTGACTTAACTTAATTCTTAAAAACTTAAAAAAAAAAATAAACCTAAACCTAAAAACCTAAAAATCTAGGAAACCGATTGCCTTAGAAAATGCAGTAAATGGAATTATTAGTTTGCAAGTCAGTAATATTAGTTGAGTTTACTCATAACTTTGACATTGAAAGATGACTAAGGGTGCCGTCCTGTACGCAACATCCCAACAAACACACCACAACAAAACACAATATTATACAATATTATACAATATTGTACAATATTATACAATATCAAACCACTGAAACAGAAGATAAACAGAAAAACATTCTCCCATCAAACGATCATCCTGACTCACTGCAGAAATATCTCAACACTGCAGTGACATCTCTCCTTATCTCTCTCTCTCTCTCTCTCTCTCTCTCTCCTCTCTCTCTCTCTCTCTCTCCCTCTCTCTCTCTCTCTCCCTCTCTCTATCTCTCTCCCACCCAGCAGCAGAACAGGTGTAAAACTCCTTCACTCCTGCAGCCTTTGGCCTCTGTCTTTCTGATATCCGTTCAAAACAGTTTTCAAAGCTGTTTTATGATTTTTTTTTTTTTTTTTACTGTAGCACAATATCATATTGTGAAAATTGTGTTGGGTTGATTGTTTCACCTCCTGCATCAGATGCTTGCTGGGTGTTTTTGTCTGATGCAGCAACAAGTAAATAAACAAGAACAGCGTCTCTCTTTCTCTCTGTCTCTTTTTCTTTCTTTCTCTTTCTCTCTGTCTCTTTTTCTTTCTTTCTCTTTCTTTATCTCACTGTCTGTCTCTCTGCCTTCAGAACATATTCCTACAAAACAAGCACAGAACATAGTAGTTGGAGTTTTGGCTCTAGTCTGGCATTCACTATTTACTATTCACTACTATCTATCATGTATTTTTATATTTATTTGAATTTTCATTATCTAATCAAGTCTGTCCCAGGTAGGTCACATCATTTCCTTTCATTTTTCCATCCTTTTTTCACATCCTCCCTCCTCTGTTCTTATTTCTAGGCTCCTCTTCCTCTCCTCTTCAGCGCCTCCTGAGGAAGAGCTCCACGCTCTAAACACACTGCAGACTCTGCATGTTTACAGCCTGTATGTTCACCTGCTCATTATGCGCTGTTTGTTTACTGATGCGTTTCTGAAGCTTTAATACAGTTTTTCTCATTTGCTTGAACACATTTCTCCATTCAGAAGTTACATTTTCAAAACAGTTCACACACAGGCCTGAACTGAGTTGCTGGCCAAAACGACACATTTTGTTTGCAAAATGCTCTAACACTCACAAAACATTAAAAAGATGCAACAAAAGCAAATATTTCCATCAGACAACACAACTTGTGGTCAAATTAATATATTCTTTCAATCAATCATTACACAATGGACAACAAAATACAAAATACAGCTATCAATATGAACCGGTTCAACCTTAATTTGTGCTATATGTCTGTGCCATTTGTTGATACTTTACATAGTTATAGTATGTGCCAAAAAAGGCAAGACCTAGTCTTGTTTCCATACTTTTCAAACTCAGAAATGCTGAATAAAAATAAAATAAATATAAAAGCAACCAAAGGAATCTTATAGGTGGAAATATCCAAAAAACAAATTAAAGAGTCGAAATACTCAGAACTTCACATTGAGTCCATTCGTTCCTGACGATTAGGCCACAGGTTCTCATCAACATCGCACTGGATGTTTTCCCTTGCAACGCACTGAGGGAAAAGACAGTTAATCCAATAGAGTTTTGGGTCTTTCTATGAGATCTGTGTTGACTGTTTTGAAAAAGGGTGTGAAAAATGTGTGAAACCAATGAAAAAGTGTTAACACATTTGCAAGAGAAGACGTCTGCTGTGCTAAGAAGGTGATGATGAAGATCGAGTGGATCCCAGTTTCATTAAGCGTGTCTTAGCAATCAAGAAAAACTGTAAATCGTTGATGTTGCACAAGTGATGCTTCCAATCCTTCTACTTTCTACTTCTACCTTCTATTCTTTTTGAGCCACTTTGGAAGCTCCTCTGTTCCTGCTGTTTTTTGACATACAAACCAAGCCTGACATCCCACTGTAAACAGATAAATGGGGCCTTGCTCTGTCTGTACAGACTGACCGTGACCCATTTAGCACCGTGTGCTGATGCAGCTTCACCAGGTACAGAACATGTGCAGCGACGCCACGTGGCACATGGCACATGTACATGGAGTCATGCAGGCTCCATTCACCTGTTGGCCTGATTTTTACCCTTTCTCTAAAGAGTCGTGTTTGTTAGAATCCCCTCACACACTCACACACACACACACTCACACACACACACTGCACTCAGTGTTCTGTGTGCAGACTGTATCTCTGTATATATCATCAATCAAATCATCATCCCATCAAAAGTCTGGGGACACCTTGCCTTTTCCAAAGTTCTTTCTGCTTGTCACCCTGCCTTTATGAGCTTCGAAACTATATTTAGCATTTGAATTTCACAATAATCTTTACACAGAATGAAAGCCAAGGCTTTACTTTATTAAAATCTGATGAAACCCCAAAACAGCCAAAAATCGATCTTTTCTCATAAAATCCTGTTTATCCACAAATGCACCGTTGCAACTTCCGACTGAAAATGACAGAACGCGTCACATATTTCTACAAAACAAGCACAGAACATAGTAGTTGGAGTTTTGGCTCTAGTGGCTAGATAGTCTGGCATTCACTATTTACTATTTACACAAACACACACACACACACTGTAGTACAGTCAGTGTGCCCTTGAGCACCTCGCTCTGGAGGACCAGGCCTTTCATATTACTGTAAGGAATGAATGAATGAATGAATGAATGAATGAATAAATACATGCAACAACAAATAAAGGAATAAATGAATACAACATATAAGATATAATTATTAGTTATTGCAATACATACACAAACACATATTATTTTGAACTAAAAGTGTCAGTCTCGCTTAAAATGAAAACAAAAACATTTACATGTCTCTAGATAGAGAGAGAGAGAGACAGGAAGAGAGAGAGAGAGAGAGAGAGAGAGAAAGTGTGTCAATGTATATGTGCATGTGTGGTTGCATATCTGAGACAGAGAGAGAGACGTTCCGTGTGTGTGTGTGTGTGTGTATGTGTCTGTTTGAGAGTAAGAAAGAGAATATGTGTGTGTGTGTGTGAAGACAAGGAAAAAAATATTGTATTTGTGCGATCTTCTAGTAGTACAGCATATAGTGTAACAGAGAGAGAATCAGAGCGTGTGTGTGTGAGATAGAGAGAGAGTGAGAGAGTTCATGTGTGTGTGTGTGTGTGTGTGTGTGTGTGTGTGTGTGTGTGTGTGTGTGTTGGGGGTATATCAGTGTTCTGTGTGCAGACTGTATCTCATGTCAGAAGTCAAACATTACATTAACGGCATGTTGACCCAGTTTCTCCAGAACATGAAGCTGAACAACAAGCAGACAGACAGCTGATGTTCATTCAGTAGTTTGTTGTGTTTCTCTTCCTGGTGGATAACCGGCCAATCACAGACGAGGTGACGTCACCTCCGGATGTTTCCAGCAGCTCCAGTGGAGTCTGATATGAGAAAATGTTTCAGGATGTAAAACCTCAGCGGTAAACGTCAGGTTTTGGTGTCAGTCCCTCAGAATCAAAGAGCGAGGCTTCTTTCTAGAGCCGCCATTTTGCACCGAGAGACGTTCAACAATCATACAGGGAGAGATCCATCGTAGAAGAGGAGAGAGACCAGTTTCTCCACCCACAGGAGCAGGAGAGAGACCTGCATGCACTGCAGCAGAGAGACAGGCTGGAGTTTGAGGACACTTTTTCTAGACTGGCAACATGAAGTTAGCTTGATATTTATTATTTGGTGGATATTCACAAATAACTTGTGAAGCAAACAAGAATACACATTCAAATTTCAATAGCTTGTTATATGAAACAGGCCACATAAGAAAAATATTTTCTCAAATATTGAAAAAAGCGATTGTGATTTGTTTTTCCTCTTCCCGTAAGGACAAATATATTCATTAATGTGCTCTTTCTTGACCTTCGGGTGATTTCTTTTTCCAATATGTATTTATATACACCGCCCATCTAAAGTCTGGGGACACCTCGCCTTTTCCCATATTTCTTTCTCTGTTATTTTTCAATGAAGAAGTAAGGGAAAAAAATGTTACATAACATAAAATATCTATTTCCTTTGTGGATCTGTTTCTTCCACACTCAGCTTCATGTTGATCAAAGTGTCTCTCTGGTGTGAACAGAAGGTTTTTCATGGCATTATGAAAAAATTTTCTTTTTTATGATTTTTTATTTCTCAAACTAAACCTAGTTAGTCTTTAACCCTCATCCTACCAACATATTTATAATAATTTACAATAAATAGTTCCATCTGCATAGGCGGAATTGGGTGCTTTTGACCGGGGTCCCCCAGGACTCCGATACATTGGTATTTTTAAAAAGCACAAATTAAAACAGAAACAGAAAACAATGATATGAAGTCATTAGGAACAAATTGATTGACAAAGTCATGAAAAATTGGAATGATAGAATAAAGCACCTGTGAGATATGACAAAAAGTATAGCTCTGGGGTCTGCGGGTACCCCAGAGGTAGGATGAGGGTTTTAATGGGGTTCAGTTATTGCAAACCAACAAAGAAAACATGCTGATTTATTAAATGTTTTCAAAAGCTAGGTGTCCCCAGACTGTTGACTGGCAGACTAGTGTAAATGTTTTGGAGAACTAGCTCTGATTCAGCTCCCTGCCCGTCCTCATCCTGCAGCCCGACCTGCTGATGGGTCAGAGCAGGCAGCTCGGGACAAACTGCCTCTGAACGGTTTCTAAACCTCCTGACATGGACGGATGTTGGTGTGGAACATGAGCTGAGACAGTGGGAACTTCCAGACATGAGCCGGGTTTGTGTTCAACTGGCACAGAAAGATCCACCAATGTGATCTTAAGAAATTACATAAGAGGAAATTTTAGGAAGTTCTTAAGAAGGCTCTTAAGTGCAATTCCTCAATAATTTCTTAGTAACAGTCTCATTTCTTACGAATTTCTTTAATTTTCCTACTTAAGAACTTCTCAAAATAGGGCCTGAATTAATTCTGGTTAATAAACTTCAGGCTTACTGCCATTGAGGCTAGGAGACAAGGCTAGGAGGCTAGGAGACAAGACTAGGAGGCTAGGAGACAAGGCTAGTAGGCAACCCAAAGTGCTTCCATCTACAAAACAATTGGGGAAAAACCTATTTAGAGCAACTAGAGCAAAGATTTAAACATTGGTTGCTGTTGGTAACTGTAAAATTTGCAGCTTATTTCCAACAGACATGAGACAGAGGCCTACCTGGCCCTACACCAAATAAAGCTTTACAATAAATGTTCATCTTAATGTTAGGTGTAGGGGAACCTATGAAGACTTTGAACTATAACCTACTTGTCTAAAATGTGTTTAAATATATGATATTAGAGGCTTACCTTTTCACTGTAGGAGTTTTAAGACAGGTGAAGGGCCGTCTTAAAGTTAAGAAAAAAATCAAGAACAAATTTGAGAACTTTCATTTCAAGAATACCATTTATTCCTAAGTTTTTTCTTCGGAATAAACATAAGAAGAAAGTTAAGAAAATATAGAAGAAGTATTTTTGAGAATAGTTTTTGTGCTGGTTTATTATTGTTCATCCACGTTGGCGCAAATTCCCGTGAGTTGGTACATCGCAGAAACATGAAATTTGGCCCAATGGCAGATATTGGTAACCATTACTAGGTCAAGAAATATTTACCCAATCGGCCTGAAGGGGGCGCTATAATTAACGGTTTTACTTTAATGGCCATAACTCCTACACCGTAAGTCCGATTTAAACGAAACTTGGTACACATATGCAGGTGACCAAGGTCCACCTGGAAAGTTTTTGAGATTTTAGAGTTTTGGAAAACACATTTTTAACATCTCCTCCTACACCGTTTGACCGATCACCACCAAAATCGGTCAGTAGCATCTATGGACCAAGCTCTATAAACTGTCTTTTTGGATTTATGATATCGACTTTAGTTTTGAAAATATAAATTTTTAGTGAGACGGCGTGGCCTGTCAGCTAAATTGTCATAACTTCAGGACCGATTGTCCAATCATCACGAAACTTGGTGAACATGTTCAGATATCATCAATGACCATGTGTGCGAAGTTGTTTAAAGATTGAACAGTAGGGGGCGCTACAAATGCCAAAAAACCTTACCTCCAAATCTAGATGACGAAATTGCGTGAAATTTGGTACACGTGTTCAGGGAGGCTGTACTAGTCAAAATCAGAAGTTTTGTCATCATTGATGAAAGTGGGCGGGGCCTATGGTATGATAACCATGCAATAGCCAGTAAATCAAAGGCCATTTGCATAATCGGTCCCAAACTTCTCAGCCTCGCCTGGAATGGCATTTCTAACATGTGTACCGAATTTTGTGCGATTTGACCAAAAATGGGCGTGGCCTAACACAAAAACGGCCGTAACTCCGTTTGTTCAATGATCGCGAAACTTGGCAGATATATGAAGGGATTTATTTGGACCAAGTCCTCGGAACCACTGACGCTTTTTTCAGTACCGTTCAGAAAAGGCTTGAACCCCTTTCATGGCTGCTTGCGTCTATATTTTCCTATTTTTCTTTCTTAAGACTAAAGTTAAGAAAACTGCTGATTCACCAAATTGAATCTACAGTTTGTGGTGTGACTGTGTGAGTTTGTGTCTCTCCGTCAGCATCAGAAACTGGACAGTCGTAAATTGGCTGTGGAGCGATTCACAGTGAACAGTCAGTCAGAAAAGAAGAGAATCTGGTTTTAATTTCATCTGGTTTTACTTTGTTTACGCATTTTATTTTGTCATTTCCAGTTTTTCCAGTTAAAAGAATCCGGTTTGAACTCTGTCCTCTCTCTCTCTTCAGAATCACATGTTAACATGTCACAGCTGACAACGTTCTCTTTTCTAAAGAGGAACTCAGTGACTTTTACTTTTTAAACCAGACACTTTTTACTGTTGCTGAAGTACATTTTTACACCAGTACTTTTACTTCTACTTCAGTAAAATATCTGCAAAGTAACAGTACTTCTACTGGAGCAGGACACTCTAGTTCTCTTTCCACCTCTGGTTAGCTGTGTATGGGCTGCAGTCAGAGTTTACTGAGTTGTACAGTATATTGGAGGATGCAATCTATTTCATATCCAGAGATAATCTCTCACTGCAGGTTTATGGCCGGAGGGAGAAAGGGTCGGAGCGTCGGTTACAGACTCAGATAAGGAGGACGGGACATGAGCTGCAGAGGAAAACACCCAGGGAGGAAAGTTCATGAAACCATCGGCTGTTTGAAGATATTACAACAAAGAGCAGGAGGAGTGTGACACAAACAAAATGAGATAATATCACAGACACACAGCGGAATGAGAAATGTGAAGAATAATATGTGAATGTATGTGAGAAGTTCTGTTTTTTTTAATTGGATAAGGTGATATTTTGCTGGTTTATGTTTCCTCAGAAACACAAGTGACATAAACACAGAAACAATGATAGTCAGTAGACAGTGGAGGCACAGCAACACACACGCACACACACACACACACACACACACACACACACACACACACACACACAATAATACATGGGAGGGGATGGAATTATTTTTCTGTTACTTAATTTTTTTTTTTTTGTTATTTAGTAATTTAATTGATGATTAATCTCTTGTTACATGCTTTGGAAATATTGTTTGTGAACTTTCATGACAATAAAGCACCTTGAATTGAAATAATATCCACCTTCTGAAATAAGGAACACCAACTCTTACAAAGTGGTTTAAAGCACAAAATTAAACCTGATTATTGTTTCAAAAGACCAGCTGGTAACTCAAGTCCTTAACTGACAGAATTATAACACTTTTTACAAATTGGATCCTCAAAATTTTAAAGATATTGAATGATGAACTTCAAATAATGACTTCTTTTATTTCCACAAAATGGGTGTAGTACAGCATTTTGTAAATGAACTCATCAATTTCTCCAGTTTGCTGCTTTCCAAAGCTAAAGCAGAGAAACTACATAAAGTGTACTGTGTATTAATTTAGATCAGATCAGATTAGATTGATGAAACTTTAATAACTGGGTCACAGCAGCAGAGAACAGGACAGAACAGAGCAAAGTCCTTTAAATTCATGGGAAACACATCAGTGCCAGCTGAGATCGTATCTCAGTTACAGAAATTAGAATTTGTCACATTCATGTTCGCTGTTTCATTTAAAAATTGGATTTGTGGAATTGGTGAATTTGTAAGGCACAAATTGCATGTAATGGCTTGAAATTGAACGTGATAAATATTGAATTTAACTTTAAGTTCTGATTTCAGACTCAGGTTTTCCCAGCTCACATTCACTTTTCTGAATTCAGATTCAGCTTCCTGAGACACAAACCTGGGCATGAGGCACTTCTATTCCCAGAGTGTCGACTTTTTTTACATTTTTGTTGGCAAATGATATTGTATCAGAATCAGAATCAGAATGCTGATACAGCATGCTGAGTCCTTGACAGACTCTTTTGTTATCATTTGTTTTGCCGTTTTTGTCTCTTTTTCGACAGCTCAAAGTAGAGAGAGACAGTAAAGATTGAGAGATAGAGAGACGATGACATGAGACAAAGGTCCCGGGCCGGATCTGAAGCCCGGCTCTCGTCATATTTGAGTGTTTAGTGAACCTGAGTGTTGGTGTGTGAGCAGCAGCAGCAGCAGCAGGACCAGTGGAGACTGAACGGTCTGAACCTGAGCTGCGTGATGCAAACCAACAGCAAACAGCAGCTGCAGCAGAAGAGGTGAAAGTACCAAGAACACTGACGTAAAGACACACCACTGACAGAGAGAGAGAGAGAGTCATTTGCACAAACACACACACACACACACACACACAGGGAGAGAGAGAGAGAGAGAGAGAGAGAGAGAGAGAGAGAGAGAGAGAGAGAGAGAGAGAGAGAGAATATATGGAACATTTATCAAGAAAATGTTACTTTGGTCTCCTTTAATGTAGGTTTCATGCGACTTTGACTGTATTCTGATCTTATATAGCAGTGGTTCTCAACGTGGGGTCCGGGGACCACCAGGGGTCCTTGAGGGGGTTCCAGGGGGTCCCCAGCAAATTGATGAATTGTTAAACTTCAGCATTATTTCATTTACAAGAAGTTAACACAATTAGAGAATGCAGAAGAATGACTGTTTTGATCATAGTTTCTCTGTTATCTCTCTACCTGCAATACAGACAGTCATGGAGTTCTGGACAAAATCATATCTGACAATAAAGATATTCTCAGATTTGGGTCCAAGAGATAAAATCTCATGAAATGGGGGTCCTAATATGCACTAAATTAGGGTCCTTGATATGAAAAAGGTTGAGTATCACTGTTATATAGTATTGTTTTATACATTGTTGTTTGTTGTCAGTCTGCAACTTTAATGTTTGTCTTCATGCTGCTTCCTCAGACAGATTTCCCTTGAAGAAAAGACTCTTAACTTCAGTGGGACTGCCTGGTTAAACAGAGATGAAATGGATGAGATGTGAGTGAGCAGGTTGAATCGCTGTGTTTCAACTCTGTGGTTAGAGTCAGAGGCTGAAGGGAGAAGTTTGCTGTGATCCCTTTCATTGGTGGAGATTAAACCTTTATGTTAGTCTTGGAAGTCCATCAGAAGGTATTTGCCAGTGTAAACACTGAAAAATCTGCATTCTGTCTTTTACACAGACAGAACAGCTGTGAGCTGCAGCAAAGATGAAAACATCCTGACATCTGTGTGAGTTCCTGGCTTGTTGTATTTGTCTGAGCAGTGAAAATGTCTTTCATTAGAGCGCCACCATGTGTTATTTAAAATAAACACACATCGGACCAAAAAGTTGGATCTAACTCAGAAGGAGTCTAACTTTAAAGGAATATTACAGGAATATTATCAGATACCATAGGAAATAAAAAAATATATATATATATAAAATAAGATAAAGACACTATAAACTCACTACTGAGTAACACAGACACTTCCCCATAAGAATAATACTAATAATACTAATGCTAGTAAAGTAATAATAGTAAAGTTCATGTATTTAACACTTATCTAAGCAAAGTTCACAAAGTGGTTAAAGTAGTATTAGTAGTATAAAAGAGTAAAATAGTAAAATGTATGGAGAGGAGATAAAAATAAGAAAACATTTAACAGAAAAGTTGAAATATTACATTAATTGCAATGCCTCAGTTTGACCACAAGGAGGCAATACAGGTTTTCATTATGTGTCACCGTTTTTTCCTTCCGACTCGTGTGTTGCCTCTTCTATAAGTGTCCCCAGTCCAACATTCTGCCCCTCATCAGTTCCACAACTGTGTAACTCGCTGTCATGAGCGCTGATAACTCGAGTGGAAATGTGTCCGTTCCTCTACGAAATCTACTGAACTCCATCCAGTGTGTCAGAGACAGAGTCAGAGGTAAACAAGAGACACATTTACCTCAAATAACTAGCTACCGGCTAGCTAGCTAACGTTAGTGTCGTGTTGTGTTGCGAGGTAATGCTAATGCTAAACGGCTAGCGTTAGCTGGGGCTTGGTTTCTACGCTGTGTGGGTGATTTGTCTATAATTAATGAATAGTAAGGTGTTTGCTCAGCTTTACCCTAAAATATTTAGCTAATTACTTGTAGCAGACGGAAGGACCTTCCCGTTTTCTAGACGGGAACTACGGGAACTAACTCTGCTAATGCTAGCAAGCCAACTGTCAAATTGAAGTTTGTCAACATCATGGTTTAGCAACGGGTATCAGTTGCTCTCTAGTCTGCAAACAAACAGATCAGAGAGTTGAGCCTCCGAGCCTAACACTGTTCTAGGCTGAGTCTTCGTGCCGCTCAGTTTGTGGTGACATTGTAAACAAATGTGAGACTGTTCAAATCCTGCTCAGCCTGCAGAGGGAAGATTAAATGTTCATGTTCCACAACAGATGGAGAATCCAACGAGTCAGACGGAGCGTTCAACCTCTCCAACTTCTGGGACACTCTGAGTGAGTATATACCTCTTCCTCATTATCCTCCTCATTATCCTCATCCTCTTCCTCATTATCCTCCTCATTATCCTCATCCTCACCCCCCTGTAATCTTCTCTCTCTCTCTCTCTCTCTCTCTCTCTTTCTCTGTCTCTATCTCTTTCTCTCTGTCTCTCTCTTTCTCTCTCTGTCTCTTTCTGTCTCTTTCTCTCTGTCTCTCTCTTTCTCTCTCTGTCTCTTTCTCTCTCAATTCAATTCATTTCTCTCTCTCTGTCTCTTTCTCTCTCTCTGTCTCTTCCTCTCTCTCTCTCTCTGTCTCTTTCTCTATCTCTATCTCTCGCTCTCTGTCTCTCTCTCTCTCTCTCTGTTATGTCTCTTTCTCTCTCTCTCTGTCTCTTGCTCTCTCTATCTCTCTATCTCTCTGTCTCTCTCTCTCTCTCTCTCTCTCTCTCTCTCTGTCTCTTGCTCTCTCTGTCTCTCTCTCTCTGTCTCTCTCAATTCAATTCAATTCAATTCAGGGAGCTTTATTGGCATAACGTACATGTGCACATGTTGCCAAAGCATAGATTCAAACATAAATGAGATAGAGATAAATTAAAATGAAATAAACTGCATATTAAATATATATATATTCTCTCTCCCTCCCTCTCTCTCTGTCTGTCTGTCTGTCTGTCTGTCTGTGTCTCTCTCTCTCTCTCTCTCTCTCTCTCTCCCTCCCTCCCTCCCTCCCTCTCTCCCTCCCTCCCTCTCTCTCTCTCTCTCACTGTCTCTCTCTCTCCTCAGACCAGGCAGTGAAGGCAGTCTCTCAGGAAGCCACTAAACTCAGCCTGGCCTTCTCCAAACCCCCGCTGCCGTCACAACAGGTCAGGTTATTATTATTGTTATTATCATGGTTTCATCACACCAGTGAAGCCCCACAGACACGAGAGGTCATATCTGACCAGTGTATCTATACACAGATCATGATAGAGCTGTAAAGTTGTTGCCAAATAAATTATTATGTTTCTCAAGCTGTTAATAGTGCTGTTCGTAATGTGTGATACATTATGAATTACAACATAGTGACAGCATAGTTTTTAATGTATTTTTGTTCTTTCTTCCTCTTCCTCTTCTCTCTCTCTCTCTCTCTCTCTCTCTCTCTCTCTCTCTCTCTCTCTCTCTCTCTCTCTCCAGGACGGAGAGAAGTTAGCAGAGTCGATCCAGAAGAGCGTCCTGACTCTGTCCACTGTGTACTACTGGCTGCCCAAGAGCCAAGGTAACAGCTGTCCTGACCTGAGGCTTTCTTTAGAAACAATCAACACTGTAGAGTCAGGACCGGCCAAGTCACTAGAAAAACCAAGCCTCCTGTTTTCTCTTTTCTCATTTATATCCTTATGTCCTCATTTTTTTCTGCTGCAGTGACCCAGTTTCCATACAGGAATCATTAAAGTTTTGTCCAATCGAATCTTATCTCATGCCATTAAATGTGATTTGGCCTGATAATTCAATATTAATAGCAGTAATTACCCAAGAGTATAGTTGTTCTTTCCTGTGATGCAGCACTGAAATACCCATAATCAGGCGAGAACGTTCTCAAGGATGTGATAGCTTTTATATTCCTCTTTCCAATGCACACATAGTGTACACAGAGTGTAAAACAAGAAAGTACAAGAATAGCCTTAGAACAAAAAAAAGTAAAAAACAAAAAAAACGTCCCATTCCCGTTATTTATCTTCCCAACAAAGGAAGAATATAGACCCTTGGTACTGTAGTGTCGCTCCGGACGAACTAGTTATCCCATTGTCCTCTACTCTGGAGAGGATTCCTGAAAATTAACAAAGAATAGTGAACTTTATTAACGATATTTTGCAGCATATATTGGCAAACAATTACCATATGGAAATGAAAAAGAGCGAGTGAAAAAGAAAAAAAGAAATAATAATAGTTAAATAATTAAATCAAACTAAACAAAATTAAATCACTTTTTTTTTTTCTCACTCTGGGCGCATCTTAATATACTTTCATTGTGAGGCAAGTTAAGTTGGATTCCCTTAACGGTTAATATGCGTCCATTTAGATATGGAACCAAATAGAGCTGGCAAATAATATGGTCCAGAGAGGCACCTGTTCAGTCTAATATAAATGTGAAGTAAGGCTACCCTATGCCTAGACCACCATAATGGGAGGACTATTATACTTCAAAATAACAGAAACATCTTTATGACTTCTCTGAAAGGTTTTCTCCAAAGTAGTCTAGGCCCACTGGCCACTTCATTAGGTATACCTGTGCAGTAGCAGGTGACTGAACAGGCTGACTGTCACTAACAGGCTGCTGTCGGTGTTTCAGGCGTCAGTCTGCGGCGGCAGGTCAGAGACGCCACAGTGGAGGTTCTGGATGGAGTCGCACAACTGGTGGAGGTCATACTGAGCTCACCGCTACAGAGGTACACACACACACACACACACACACACACACACACACACACACACACACACACACACACACACACACATTGCAGAGGGGAGTCATAATGAATGGCATCATAGCAACTTCAGTACTACAGAGCTTGCAACACACACACACACACACACACACACACACGCCGTAAAACTTCAATTAAAAGCCGAGTCCCTGTTGCTGGCCGGGTGTGGCTACACGTTTTGACAAATAAAGGCCGGTCTCAATTAGAAGCCGGTTGCCATTGACGCTGCGAAGCAGTTAATTTTTATTTTTTTTACTTGCATTCAAACGTCAGTCACATTTGCTGATCGCCATGGCGGCACAAAAAAGTACGACCTG